>NW_026901948.1:0-72788 GCF_033783945.1 Neopsephotus bourkii
TAAGAGTCCAGCTGTGCTGATAATTGGCACCAGATGTAGCAAGCTGAACTATCTAATCAGGGTGTGCTTAGTCCACATCTGCTTGTACTGATCTTGCTTTGCTGCAGATGTGATGTTAGAGCTGACTAGTCTGGCAGAAATGCGTGTTTGGGTTTCGCTTACCTGAAGTGCTGAGGGCAAAACACTTCACTTGTCAAGGTTTAAAACAACCCCAGCCTTGTCTTTGCACTCTTCAGAAACACTCATTTGATCTGGTTTGTTTCTTAACAGGCACGTGGCACGGTTACGACCATCTCGAGGAATACCTGATCTGCCCTCACTCTTTGTGATCCTGGATTCCAGAGAGACTTCCGAGTGTACCTGCAGCTGAGGCAAAAGTGGGTAGCGTTTAGTAAGTGCCCTTTCGACTTGGTATCTGTTAAGAGATATTCAGGAGGTTCAGTCGCTGTCTGGCTACAGTTTCTGCCTTGGTAAATCTCCTCTACATATGGTGCTCATAGAAGGAAGCAGAATTCACTTTTCACTTTTTCTGGAAGGCTACAGGTGTGTGTGTAAGGGGCCATAATGCAGTCTCAGTAGCGATGAGAGTGAAAAGGCTTGTGTTACTAGCAACCTGCTTGCTCTGTAGCAATTTCTTGCTATTTCTGATCCATTTTCTGCCTTTTCCTAACTTGGTTTAACCCATTTATGGCCCTTTCTAACCCTTTTGTGCCCATTTCTAACCCATTTTAAGGGTGTTTTTTTTTTGGCCATTTGTAAACAATTCGTGGCCATTTCTATTTCGTATTTGCCCTTTTCTTACCAGTTCGGAGCCTTTTTTTGGCTATTTCTAACCCATTTCTGCCCATTGCTAACCCATTTCAGGTCTTTTTTGGCTATTTCTAAACAATTTGATGTGTGTATCTTTTATTTTTGCCCATTTCTCACCCTATTGAAGTCTTTTTTTGGCTATTTCTGAACAAATATATGGCCATTTCTAGCCTGTTTTACATTTTCTTAGCTATTTCTAAACCGGCTTGGGACATTTCTAACCCTTTTTTGCCCAGTTCTAACTCTTCCTAGGCCATTTTGGCCATTCCCAAACCATTTTTCTCCTTTCCTTACGAATTTCTTGCCATTTCTGACCTGGTTTTGCCCTTTCCTGACTTGGTTTAAACCGTTTTGGCCCTTTACCCCTTTTTAAGTCTTTTTTGCTATTTCTAAACTATTGCCGGTCATTCTTCATGAGGGTAAATCCAAGCTCACGAGTTTTAAGGCTGTTTTGGCTGGTTCTAACCCATTTTTCCCATTGCTAACCCGTTTTCAGTCCTTTTTGGCTATTCCTAAACAATTGATGGCCACTTGTATCTTATTTTTGCCCATTTCCTACCAGTTTTAAGCCGTTTTTTGGCTATTTCTGAACTCCTTATGGCCATTTCTAGCCTGTTTTAAGCTTTCCTTAGCTATTTGTAAACTGGCTTGAGCTATTTCTCACCTTTTTTTGCCCAGTTCTAACTCTTTTTAAGCCATTTTGGCCATTTCCAAACCGTTTTTGTCCAGTGCTTACCGATTTCTTGCCATTTCTAAACCACTTTTGCCCTTTCCTGACTTGGTTTGAACCATTTTTATCCGTTTCTAACCCCTTTTATCTTCTTTGTGCTATTTCTGTAGGATTTACAGTCATTTCTGTCTTAGTTTGCACCAGCTCCTACCAGTTTTAAGCCATTTTGGGCTATTTCTGAACAATTCATGGCCATGTCTTGCCTGTTTGAATCTTCTCTTAGCTATTTCTAATCTGGCTTATGGTATTTCTAACCCTTTTTTGTCCAGTTCTAACACTTCATAAGCCATTTTGGCCATTTCCAAACGATTTTTATCCTGTTCTTACCTATTTCTTGCCATTTCTGGCCTGGTTTCGCCCTTTCCTGACTTGGTTTAAACCATTTTTGGCCCTTTCTAACCCATTTTCAGTCTTTTTTGGCTATTTCTAAGCGATTGCTGGTCATTCCTATCTTATTTTTGCCATTTTCTTACTAGTTTTGTACCATTTTTGTCTATTTTTGGACTATTTATGGCCATTTCTTGCCTCTTTTAAGGTTTTTGTAGCTTTTTCTGAACTGGTTTGGGCTATTTCTAACCCTTTGCTGCCCAGTTCCAACTCTTTTTAAGCCATTTTGGCCATTCCCAAACTCTTTTTGTCCTGTTCTTTACCGGTTTCCTGCCATTTTTAACCCATTTCTGCCCTTTCCTCTCTGAACA
This sequence comes from Neopsephotus bourkii, assembly GCF_033783945.1. Classification (NCBI taxonomy): domain Eukaryota; kingdom Metazoa; phylum Chordata; class Aves; order Psittaciformes; family Psittacidae; genus Neopsephotus; species Neopsephotus bourkii. The sequence continues at coordinate 2,239 of NW_026901948.1, forward strand.
GGCTCCTGGCCGTGTGCTGTCTGCGCAGGTGTGCAGCAGGCCCCTTTCTCTTCCTTCTTTACTCATGTCCTTTTAGGGTTCGATTTCAGAACTCTGGTAGGGCACGGTACCTCACCTTACTGTTGAACCACAGCAGCAGTTTGCAACGGCTCTTGTCCAGAGGTTGTACAAAGGTAGTCAAGCAGTTGTGCAAGCCTGGTGTTAGCAGTCCTCGCAAGCTCTGCGTGTATCGGGAGGTGATGGCGTACTCCCGTGTGGTTGTGCTGTTGTGGCAATATCCTGTAGGAACTTAGTCCTCCACAGCAGTAGAGGAGAGTGTCTCACAGCAGTTTTTAAGGCTCCTGAGTTACGTGCTTAATGAGTTATGTGCTGCCGAGTTATGTCTTGCTTAATTTTGGGCACGGAAAGTAAGTGATGGCATCGGTTGGGTGCTGTAGTTGGGAGAACCAGTGCCTGGGTTTAGACAGAGTGAAGTGAGAATGGTTTAGCCACAGGAAAAGAACCCGAGCTCTGAGTTGAGCTGTGCTGACTGGCACCAGAATAGGCTTTGGCTCACATCTAATCAGGGTGTGCTGCAGTTGACATCTTCTTGTACTGATCTTGCTTTGCTGCAGATGTGATGTTAGAGCTGACTAGTCTGGCAGTAATGCGTGTTTGGGTTTCGCTTACCTGAAGTGCTGAGGGCAAAACACTTCACTTGTCAAGGTTTAAAACAACCCCAGCCTTGTTTTTGCACTCTTCAGAAACACTCATTTGATCTGGTTTGTTTCTTAACAGGCACGTGGCACGGTTGCGACCATCTCGAAGGAATACCTGGATCTGCCCTCACTCTTTGTGATCCTGGCTTCCAGAGAGACTTCCGAGTGTACCTGCAGCTGAGGCAAAAGTGGGTAGCGTTTAGTAAGTGCCCTTTTGACTTGGTATCTGTTAAGAGATATTCAGGAGGTTCAGTCGCTGTCTGGCTACAGTTTCTGCCTTGGTAAATCTCCTCCTCTACATATGGTGCTCATAGAAGGAAGCAGAATTCACTTTTCACTTTTTCTGGAAGGCTACAGGTGTGTGTGTAAGGGGCCATAATGCAGTCTCAGTAGCGATGAGAGTGAAAGCTTGTGTTACTAGCAACCTGCTTGCTCTGTAGCAATTTGCTATGTCTGATCCATTTTCTGCCTTTTCCTAACTTGGTTTAACCCATTTATGGCCCTTTCTAACCCTTTTGTGCCCATTTCTAACCCATTTTAAGGGTGTTTTTTTTTGGCTATTTGTAAACAATTCGTGGCCATTTCTATTTCGTATTTGCCCTTTTCTTACCAGTTCGGAGCCTTTTTTTGGCTATTTCTAACCCATTGCTGCCCATTGCTAACCCATTTCAGGTCTTTTTTGGCTATTTCTAAACAATTGATGGCCACTTCTTTCTTATTTTTGCCCATTTCTCACCCTATTGAAGTCTATTTTTGGCTATTTCTGAACAATATCTGGCCATTTCTAGCCTGTTTTAACATTTTCTTAGCTATTTCTAAACCGGCTTGGGACATTTCTAACCCTTTTTTGCCCAGTTCTAACTCTTCCTAGGCCATTTTGGCCATTCCCAAACCATTTTTCTCCTTTTCTTACCAATTTCTTGCCATTTCTAACCTGGTTTTGCCCTTTCCTGACTTGGTTTAAACTGTTTTTGGCCCTTTACCCCTTTTTAAGTCTTTTTTGGCTATTTCTAAACTATTGCCGGTCATTCCTATCTTATTTTTCCCCATTTCTCACCAGTTTTAAGGCTGTTTTGGCTGGTTCTACCCCAATTTTTCCCATTGCTAACCCGTTTTCAGTCCTTTTTGGCTATTCCTAACAATTGATGGCCACTTGTATCTTATTTTTGCCCATTTCTGACCAGTTTTAAGCCGTTTTTTGGCTATTTCTGAAACTCCTTTATGGCCGATTGGTGTTTTAAGCTTTCCTTAGCTATTTGTAAACTGGCTTGAGCTATTTCTCACCTTTTTTTGCCCAGTTCTACTCTTTTTGAGCCATTTTGGCCATTTCCAAACCGTTTTTGTCCAGTGCTTACCGATTTCTTGCCATTTCAAAACCACTTTTGCCTTTTCTACTTTGTTGAACCATTTTTATCCGTTTCTAACCACTTTTTATCTTCTTTGTGCTATTTCTCTACAATTTACAGTCATTTCTGTCTTAGTTTTGCTCATTTCTTACCAGTTTTAAGCCGGTTTTGGCTATTTCTGAACAATTCATGACTGTTTTAACATTTTCTTAGCTATTTCTAAACTAGTTTGTCCTATCTCTATCCCTTTTTTGTCCAGTTCTAACTCTTTTTAAGACATTTTGGCCATTTCCAAACGGTTTTTGTCCGGTTCTTACCAATTTCTTGCCATTTCTGGCCTGGTTTCGCCCTTTCCTGACTTGGTTTAAACCATTTTTGGCCCTTTCTAACCCATTTTCAGTCTTTTTTGGCTATTTCTAAGCGATTGCTGGTCATTCCTATCTTATTTTTGCCATTTTCTTACTAGTTTTGTACCATTTTTGTCTATTTTTGGACTATTTATGGCCATTTCGTGCCTCTTTTAAGGTTTTTGTAGCTTTTTCTGAACTGGTTTGGGCTATTTCTAACCCTTTTCTGCCCAGTTCTAACTCTTTTTAAGCCATTTTGGCCATTCCCAAACTCTTTTTGTCCTGTTCTTTACCGGTTTCCTGCCATTTTTAACCCATTTCTGCCCTTTCCTCTCTGAACAGGCTCCTGGCCGTGTGCTGTCTGCGCAGGTGTGCAGCAGGCCCCTTTCTCTTCCTTCTTTACTCATGTCCTTTTAGGGTTCGATTTCAGAACTCTCTGGCAGGCACACGGTACCCCACCTTACTGTTGAACCACAGCAGCAGTTTGCAGCGGCTTAGTTTTATAGGTTGTACAAAGGTAGTCAAGCAGTTGTGCAAGCCTGGTGTTAGCAGTCCTCGCAAGCTCTGCGTATATCGGGAGGTGATGGCGTACTCCCGTGTGGTTGTGCTGTTGTGGCAAGTATCCTGTAGGAGCTTAAGTCCTCCACAGCAGTAGAGGAGAGTGTCTCAAAGCAGTTTTTAAGGCTCCTGAGTTACGTGCTTAATGAGTTATGTGCTGCCGAGTTATGTTGCTTAATTTTGGGCACGGAAAGTAAGTGATGGCGTCGGTTGGGTGCTGTAGTTGGGAGAACCAGTGCCTGGGTTTAGACAGAGTGAAGTGAGAATGGCTTAAGTGGCAGCGAAATTGAGTAGAGTTGAGCTGTGCTGATACTTGGCACCAGATGTAGCAAGCTGAACTATCTAATCAGGGTGTGCTTAGTCCACATCTGCTTGTACTGATCTTGCTTTGCTGCAGATGTGATGTTAGAGCTGACTAGTCTGGCAGTAATGCGTGTTTGGGTTTCGCTTACCTGATGTGCTGAGGGCAAAACACTTCACTTGTCAAGGTTTAAAACAACCCCAGCCTTGTCTTTGCACTCTTCAGAAACACTCATTTGATCTGGTTTGTTTCTTAACAGGCACGTGGCACGGTTGCGACCATCTCGAAGGAATACCTGGATCTGCCCTCACTCTTTGTGATCCTGGCTTCCAGAGAGACTTCCGAGTGTACCTGCAGCTGAGGCAAAAGTGGGTAGCGTTTAGTAAGTGCCCTTTCGACTTGGTATCTGTTAAGAGATATTCAGGAGGTTCAGTCGCTGTCTGGCTACAGTTTCTGCCTTGGTAAATCTCCTCCTCTACATATGGTGCTCATAGAAGGAAGCAGAATTCACTTTTCACTTTTTCTGGAAGGCTACAGGTGTGTGTGTAAGGGGCCATAATGCAGTCTCAGTAGCGATGAGAGTGAAAAAGGCTTGTGTTACTAGCAACCTGCTTGCTCTGTAGCAATTTCTTGCTATTTCTGATCCATTTTCTGCCTTTTCCTAACGTGGTTTAACCCATTTATGGCCCTTTCTAACCCTTTTTGTGCCCATTTCTAACCCATTTTAAGGGTGTTTTTTTTTGGCTATTTGTAAACAATTCGTGGCCATTTCTATTTCGTGTTTGCCCTTTTCTTACCAGTTTGGAGCCTTTTTTGGCTATTTCTAACCCATTTCTGCCCATTGCTAACCCATTTCAGGTCTTTTTTGGCTATTTCTAAACAATTGATGGCCACTTCTTTCTTATTTTTGCCCATTTCTCACCCTATTGAAGTCTTTTTTTGGCTATTTCTGAACAATATATGGCCATTTCTAGCCTGTTTTAACATTTTCTTATCTATTTCTAAACCGGCTTGGGACATTTCTAACCCTTTTTTGCCCAGTTCTAACTCTTCCTAGGCCATTTTGGCCATTCCCAAACCATTTTTCTCCTTTTCTTACCAATTTCTTGCCATTTCTGACCTGGTTTTGCCCTTTCCTGACTTGGTTTAAACCGTTTTTGGCCCTTTACCCCTTTTTAAGTCTTTTTTGGCTAATTCTAAACTATTGCCGGTCATTCCTATCTTATTTTTCCCCATTTCTCACCAGTTTTAAGGCTGTTTTGGCTGGTTCTAACCCATTTTTCCCATTGCTAACCCGTTTTCAGTCCTTTTTGGCTATTTCTAAACAATTGATGGCCACTTGTATCTTATTTTTGCCTACTTCCTACCAGTTTTAAGCCTTTTTTGGCTATTTCTGAACTCCTTATGGCCATTTCTAGCCTGTTTTAAGCTTTCCTTAGCTATTTCTAAACTGGCTTGAGCTATTTCTAACCTTTTTTTTGCCCAAACTCTTTTTAAGCCATTTTGGCCATTTCCAAACCGTTTTGTCCATTTCTTACTTATTTCTTACCATTAGTAACCCCTTTTTGCCCTTTCCTGACTTGCTTTGAACCATTTTTTATTATTTCTAACCACTTTTTATCTTCTTTGTGCTATTTCTCTACAATTTACAGTCATTTCTTTCTTAGTTTTGCTCATTTCTTACCAGTTTTAAGCCGGTTTTGGCTATTTCTGAACAATTCATGGCCATTTCTTGTGTGTTTGAAGCTTTTCTTAGCTGTTTCTAAACTAGTTTGTCCTATCTCTATCCCTTTTTTGTCCAGTTCAACTCTTTTAAGACATTTTGGCCATTTCCAAACGGTTTTTGTCCGGTTCTTACCAATTTCTTGCCATTTCTGACCTGGTTTGCCCTTTCCCTTTTCTGACTTGGTTTAAACCATTTTTGGCCCTTTTTAACCCATTTTCAGTCTTTTTTGGCTATTTCTAAGCGATTGCTGGCTCATTCTGATCTTATTTTGCTATTTGAACTAGTTTTGTACCATTTTTGTCTATTTTTGGACTATTTATGGCCATTTCTTGCCTCTTTTAAGGTTTTTGTAGCTTTTTCTGAACTGGTTTGGGCTATTTCTAACCCTTTTCTGCCCAGTTCTAACTCTTTTTAAGCCCTTTTGGCCATTCCCAAACTCTTTTTCTTGTTTCTCCTGCCCTTTACTGGTTTCCTTGTGTACATAACCCATTTCTGCCCTTTCCTCTCTGAACAGGCTCCTGGCCGTGTGCTGTCTGCGCAGGTGTGCAGCAGGCCCCTTTCTCTTCCTTCTTTACTCATGTCCTTTTAGGGTTCGATTTCAGAACTCTCTGGCAGGCACACGGTACCCCACCTTACTGTTGAACCACAGCAGCAGTTTGCAGCGGCTTAGTTTTATAGGTTGTACAAAGGTAGTCAAGCAGTTGTGCAAGCCTGGTGTTAGCAGTCCTCGCAAGCTCTGCGTATATCGGGAGGTGATGGCGTACTCCCGTGTGGTTGTGCTGTTGTGGCAAGTATCCTTTAGGAGCTTAAGTCCTCCACAGCAGTAGAGGAGAGTGTCTCAAAGCAGTTTTTAAGGCTCCTGAGTTACGTGCTTAATGAGTTATGTGCTGCCGAGTTATGTCTTGCTTAATTTTGGGCACGGAAAGTAAGTGATGGCGTCGGTTGGGTGCTGTAGTTGGGAGAACCAGTGCCTGGGTTTAGACAGAGTGAAGTGAGAATGGCTTAAGTGGCAGCGAAATTGAGTAAGAGTCCAGCTGTGCTGACGGGCACCAGACTTAGGAGCTGAACTATCTAATCAGGGTGTGCTTAGTCCACATCTGCTTGTACTGATCTTTGCTTTGCTGCAGATGTGATGTTAGAGCTGACTAGTCTGGCAGTAATGCGTGTTTGGGTTTCGCTTACCTGAAGTGCTGAGGGCAAAACACTTCACTTGTCAAGGTTTAGACAAACCCAGCCTTGTCTTTGCCTCTTCAGAAGCACTCATTTGATCTGGTTTGTTTCTTAACAGGCACGTGGCACGGGTTACGATCATCTCGAAGGAATACCTGGATCTGACCTCACTCTTTGTGATCCTGCATTCCAGAGAGACTTCCGAGTGTACCTGCAGCTGAAGCAAACGTGGGTAGCGTTTAAGATATTCAGGAGGTTCAGTCGATGTGTTGCTACAGTTTCTGCCGTGGTAAATCTCCTCTGTACATACGGTGCTCGTAGAAGGAAGCAGAATTCTTTTGTACTTTTTCTGCAAGGCTACAGGTATACGTGTAAGGGGCCATAAAGCAGTTGCAATAGCGATGAGAGTGAAAAAGGCTTGTGCTACTAGTAACCTGCTTGCTCTGTAGCAATTTCTTGCTATTTCTGGCCCATTTTCTGCCTTTTCCTAACTTGGTTTAACCCATTTTTGGCCCTTTCTAACCCTTTTGTGCCCATTTCTAACCCATTTTAAGGGTTTTTTTTTTTTTTTTTGGCTATTTGTAAACAATTCGTGGCCATTTCTATTTCGTATTTGCCCTTTTCTTACCAGTTCGGAGCCTTTTTTGGCTATTTCTAACCCATTTCTGCCCATTGCTAACCCATTTCAGGTCTTTTTTGACTATTTCTAAACAATTGATTTCTACTTCTTTCTTATTTTTGCCCATTTCTTACCCTGTTGAAGTCTTTTTTTGGCTATTTCTGAACAACGTATGTCCATTTCTAGCCTGTTTTAACATTTTCTTAGCTATTTCTAAACCGGCTTGGGACATTTCTAACCCTTTTTTGCCCAGTTCTAACTCTTCCTAGGCCATTTTGGCCATTCCCAAACCATTTTCTCCTTTCTTACCAATTTCTTGCCATTTCTGACCTGTTTTTGCCTTTTCCTGACTTGGTTTAACCCGTTCGTTCTTTACCCCTTTTTAAGTCTTTTTTGGCTATTTCTAAACTACTGCCGGTCATTCCTATCTTATTTTTCCCCATTTCTCACCAGTTTTAAGGCTGTTTTGGCTGGTTCTAACCCATTTTTCCCATTGCTAACCCGTTTTCAGTCCTTTTTGGCTATTCCTAAACAATTGATGGCCACTTGTATCTTATTTTTGCCCATTTCCTACCAGTTTTAAGCCATTTTGGGCTATTTCTGAACAATGTATGGCCATTTCTAGCCTGTTTTAACATTTTCTTAGCTATTTCTAAACTAGTTTGTCCTATCTCTATCCCTTTTTTGCCCAGTTCTAACTCTTTTTAAGACATTTTGGCCATTTCCAAACCGTTTTTGTCCGGTTCTTACCAATTTCTTGCCATTTCTGACCTGGTTTCGCCCTTTCCTGACTTGGTTTAAACCATTTTTGGCCCTTTCTTTCCCATTTCAATTCTTTTTTGGCTATTTCTAAACAATTGCTAGTCATTCCTATTTTACTTTTGCCCATTTCTTACCAGTTTTAAGATTATTTTGGCTGTTTCTAACCCCATTTTTCCCATTGCTAACCCATTTTCAGTCTTTTTTGGCTATTTTTAAACAATTTATGTTCTTTTCTATCTTATTTTTGCCCATTTCTTACCAGTTTTAAGCTAGTTTGGCTATTTTTGAACTATTTATGGCCTTTTCTAGACTGTTCTAAGCTTTTCTTAGCTATTTCTAAGCTAGTTTGGCCTATTTCTAACCCTTTTTTGGCCCAGTTCTAACTCTTCTGAAGCCATTTTGGCTGTTTCCAAACCGTTTTTGTCCTGCTGTTTCCAATTTCCTGCCATTTCTAACCTGGTTTTGCCCTTTCCTCACTTTGTTTGAAACATTTTTATCTATTTCTAACTCCTTTTAACTCCTTTTGCTTTTTCTATACAGATCACGGTCATTTTTATCTTTTTTTTTTGCCAATTTGTTACTAATTTTATACCATTTTTGGCTATTTTTGGACTGTTTATGGGCATTTCTAGCCTGTTTGAACCTTTTCTTAGCTTTTTCTGAACTGGTTTCAGCTATTTCTAGCCGTATTTTGCCCAGTTCTAACTCTTTATAAGCCATTGTGGCCATTCCCAAACCTTTTTTGTCCAGTTCTTTCCAATTTCTTGCTATTTCTTACCTTTTTTTACCCTTTTCTTACTTGGTTTGAGCCATTTTTGCCCATTCCTAACCCATTGCTGGCCATTTGTAACCCATTTTAAGTCTTTTTTGGCTATTTCTAAAAAAATTATGGCCATTTCTATTCTATTTTTGCCCATTTCTCACCAGGTGTAACCTTTTTTTTGGCTGTTTCTCGTCCATTCTTGCCCCTTTGTACAGTATTTTAAGCATCGTTTACTATTTCTATGCTATTGATGATCATTTTTATCTTACTTTTGCGAATTTCTTACCTTTTTTAATCCTTTTTTGGCTATTTCTAATCCATTCTTTGCCATTTGTACGCCATTTATACCATGCCGAGCTGTGCTGTTCCGTGCCGAGCAGTGCAGTGAAAATTCTGGCCCTTCCCATGGCAGGGGGCTTGGAAGCTCATGATCCTAAGGTCCTTTCGAACCCTAACTCTTACGTGATTCTATAGTTTTAATATAGGGCAGTGGGGGCTATGGTGGGGGAATGGGGGCTAATAGGGTGTAATGGGAGGTAACGGGGGTTAACCGGGGTGTAATGGGAGGCATGTGGCCGCAGCACGGGGTTCGCGCACCAGTTCTGGTCCCTCCGCCGCTGCCCTCTTCTCCTTCATCCCTGACTGCAGCCATCGGTCCGTCACACCGACGAACACCGTTGATTGGCCGCCGGTCTCTAGGCAGGAAAGAGGCGTATCTAAGAGGCGGCCAGGGATTGGACGATGCTGACATTCCGTCTCCATATCCCGCCCCCTCCGTGAGGCGAGCGGCGCCGTGATTGGCTGGTAGGCGGGAGAGGGCGAGGCTATAAAGAGGGCGGTGGGGTGGGGGGGGGTGGCAGGCGTTTTTTCGTCGGCGGTGACTGGGGTGAAGATAGCGGCGGTCTCGGCAGCGGCGGCGGCTTCGGCAACAGGAGCGGCTGGAGCGGCGCAGGGTCATTTCGGAAGGAGGGGGCAGGAGCGGCGGGGGAGGGCCGGTGCCAGCGCCCGAAGGGGCTCTTGCGGCGGCAGTGGCGAGGTAGTAAAAGAGCGGCGGCCGCCGGAGGAGCGGCAAGGGCAGTGGGCAGTGCCAGCGGCGGTGGCCGGAGCGGCGGGGGGTGGTGGGGGAAGGAACTAGGGGACTTAGAGTTCATCAGTGCATTTAATTAAATTTGACTTACTTCATGTTTATATACGACTGTATAAATTTGAGTGTTAGTGGAGGTTTTGACACTTTTGTTCACTTCTGATCACTTCTATTCATTTAATCATTTTTAATTGAGTTGTATTCACTTAATACTGACTTTCAGCCACTTTAAATTTTGTTCTCTATTTGTTCACTTTATATTCGCTTTTTAGTCACATTTTTCAGGTTTTGTTTTTTTGTTTTCCGGTTTTTAATCACTTCTGTTTGTATTTATACCCTTTTTATTGAGGCATGTTTACTTTTGCTTACTTTTACTCAATTTTTTGTACAGTTCTATTTACTTTTAATGACTTTTTATTCAGCTTTGTTGGGAAAACCTGCTTTTGGTAACACCTCGTGAGGCAGAGTGAAGTGTAAAGGCTTATTTGAATAAAGGGAGATAGAACAGAATCACAGAATAGTTAGGCTTGGAAAGGACCTTAAGATCATCCAGTTCCAAACCCCCTGCCATGGGCAGGGACGTGTCACACTAAACCTTATCACCCAAGGCCTAGTCCAACCTGGCCTTGAACACTGCCAAGGATGGAGCAGTCACAGCCTCCCTGGGCAACCCATTCCAGTGCCTCACCACCCTAACAGGAAATAATTTCCTCCTTATATTCAATCTAAACTTACCCTGTTTAAATTTTAACCCATTACCCCGTGTGCTGTCACTACAGTCCCTAATGAATAATCTATCCCCAGCATCCCTATAGCTCCCCTTCAGATACTGGAAGGCTGCTGTGAGGTCCCATGCAGCCTTCTCTTCTCCAGGCTAAATCTCCACCAGACATGTCTGGTTCAGGGTTTTCCATTTGCATTCAGTATTCACTTACTTGATACCTTCCCTGCCCTGCCCTGTTAACATTACTCGTTTCGTGTTCCTTTGAAACTCCTGAGGGATATCTTCTCATTCTTGGAATTTGTTGGTGTTAATTTTAAAAATTTATTCTTTGTTTCTAAGCCTTGACTGAGCAAAGCATACATGAAATGGGCACTGTATGAGTAAAGCTTTACATAGATGACATTGCAACACCAGTCAAATGCAGTTCTTCACATCTTAAAAACAATTGGAGATAGAAGAATATTTAGACAAATTCAGCAAGAAGTTGTCAGTCTTCATATGGCTGTACTTGGCATTTTCTCTTCATTTAACCTTGCAGGGTCTTTCAAATGGTTCCTTAAATTCACTTTCCAAGATAAGATAGGTTGTTTAATTTTGGCTGCTACTTGAAAGGTATAACCCAGATTAATATCTGCCTGAAAAAAATTACCTTGTGACTTTAGATCAGAAAAACTGGGTGATAGCTGATGATCAGTCTGAAACCATCTGTCATAGGTCTCCACTAACATGCAGAATTACAATATCTCTGCATGGAAGTACTTTGGTAATTGAACATTTTCTAGGAACCGAGCAACCATCTCATTTGGTAGTTGAATTTGCACAAAGATTATATAAATCCTGGTAATCTTATCTGCATTTCAGGTTAACAATGAAGCTTATGACTGTTACAGCTCAAGAATGAACAGAACTAAACAGAGAAACCTAAGCCAAAGGCCAGTCTTGGAATGAGCATCCGTATCTGACACACGTGGTTTCCAGATGTAACAGTATCTCCTATCTTTGTTTAGTACCTCTGACAGAATTGTTTGCTACAACAATCCTTCTTCGTCATGATCATGATTTTTTTCTTCAAACTTATAGTCTATGATTCAACATGTGGATAGTCAAAAAAAAGTTTCCAGGATTAGTGGACTTTGTAGACACAGAGAAATACGTCCTCAAAAATGAGGACTCACATTTCTTTACTACGATATTTGAACTGGATGCTCATACAATCCAGAAATATTTTCATTATGAAAACTGAATTATGAAAATAAAATATAAAATCTGTATTTGTATATCACACATATAGACAAATGCAAATTTATGTCTGTCAGGTATGTTTTTATAAACAATATTGTATCTTCTTAAATCCTAAAGCATGAACTTGTCTAAGTCTAGGCAATACTCCCATTGCATTTAAGTGATTAAGTTTTGACATGTGAAGTATCCTATTGAGCTTTTCAGGCTTGCAGAATGATGGAAATAACACCTTTCTCAAAAGGAGGGAGATATGTGAAGTGAAATGGGCTTATATTTTTGGTAGGAAGAGAGAGGAAAATGCATATTAAACAGCTTAGATGATTAAATAGTAGTATGCTTTAGTGGAATGGTTATCGGTATCGGTGAACAAAAATGGGATGAGATCGTAGCAAGCTGTTGGTGTGTATAAAATGGACTAGTATTCAGTGTACCATGCCTGGAGTCTTTGCAGCTAGCCTTAGAGGAGATGTTCAGAGCTATTATGGAGAACAGACTACTCTAGCTTTCCTGCTTCTCAGCACCTTAGCATGCATTGCTGCTGATTCTTTTTCTACTTCTTTTTGCTGTAGTCATGCTGAGTTCAGCTCTAGACAAATGGAGGACAGTGGTTCTTTGACCTTCCAGTCCAACACTTCCCACCAGCATCTCTGCTTGAAGAGAAAGGGAAAGTGCATGTTTCCTCCTCTCCCATTCCTTGTAGCATACCACCTGCGTTTCAGCAAAGACCCTGGCATTATGCAGGGTGCTCTGCACCATGCCATCTGAAAAGGGGGGGAAATAACAAATTCTAATAAAGCATTGATAATGGTTTGAGGAGGCAATGTTGTATTTAGCTTAAATGAGTTCACATTTCTTTTGAATGCTTTTATGCCCTTACAAAAGCAGACTTTTTCAGGGTTGGGTGCCTGCAGTTAAACTGTTGAATTCATAGAGGAACTCTTAAATAAAGGTCTCAGGTTGCTAAATCATGTCGCTTCCTTGCGATGCTGAAATACTTTTAGCATCCATCACTGTGTGAATGTCTGTAACCCTTTAATTTTTCAGTAATGGCTTATACGTAAACGAGCAGCTTTTATAAAGCAATTCAAGATCTTATGGTAAAAAGCACTCCATAAAAAGTGTTATTTACTCTTGGACTTTGTGATATAGACAGAATGTGTGTTCCAGAAATGCTGTTGTTTTAACTTTTAATAATGGGTAAGGCATGGTCTAGGATGAGGTGTCCCTGCTTATGGCAGGAGGCTTGGAACTAGACGGTCTTAAGGTCCTTTTCAATCCTAAATATTCTATGATTCTAAGAGCATTTCTTCCTAAGACACAGGTTGAATTACATAACAATTCATTTTGCAAAGAGCTTTCCTTCTGTGCATAATGCTTTCTCTGCGTTTCAACAGGCGAAAGCACTCACGAGAGGTAGTGTTGCCAAGTGAAGGACGTAAGATCAAGTTTCTGCTGATCAAGGTACAAGCGTTCCCTAATGTACTACAATGAAACTTCCTCTGTTGTATATGGGTAATCCAGAAATCACATTGATCAGTGTGTAAGTTTTTAGACCAGCATGATTATTAATTTTAAGTTTACTAAACCAGTATTGAGCAGCTTAACCAAAGTTCACAATTAATCTGTATGTAAATGTCTTTTTATTTTATTGGTTTGGGTTTTCATTTTTATAGTTCAAATCCCATATATATGTGATTTAGAGTTTAAGAGGAACTCGTTCACTTCATAAATATTAATTACTGCATAGGTTTTATTCCATATTAGAGCATCTGGGGAAAAAGCGCTGATCATTACTTGCTTGCGAGGATGTATTTTTTGCCTAAGAATACCCTTGGATAATTTCAGTCTGATTTAGAGAACATTGGTCTGAAAGGTGTAACGCGTTAATTTCAGGCATAGTATTTTAATAGCAGCAACCGCAGTGTGACAGCATGTTCAGCCCTGCAGTCTGAAATGTGCTTTATTTTGCAGTCTCCTCCAGCAGAGTTTGAGTGGACCAGTGGGAGGAGGATGACATCAGCTTAATGTTACATGGCAGCAACAGAATATGCACATCCATTGTCATTAAACTGTAAAAGACCAGTTCTTAGGGCAGCTCCCCAGGTAAAAGTAAATCAGAAAACTTCCCTGTCTTCATTAGCAGGATCCTCAGCTGGCGTCAATCAGGGTTGCTCCATTGATTTCAGCATGGAGGAGCCAGATGAACAACTGACCTTTCTGTCTTTAAAACATAGCCTGAGGTTGAAATGATTGTAAGGTATGTGGGATACTCCACCTTTGCTGCAGGGCGCAGCATGTGTTATTTCCATAGGCACCTTGATTCAGTGAATAATGTGATGACAGCTACTTAGTGTCTGGAGATTGTATTTGCTCTTTTACCTGGTCTTCATCATCTTAACATATTTCTGTGCTTACCCCCACTGTATTTGGTCTGTTTGGCTGGCTAGGACAAAAAAAATGGGCATGTAGTTACCTGGTCTGTATTTGGAAGGTGAAATTCATAGCAGGTTTCACCTGGAACTGTACATGACTTTTTATCGAGGTGGTAACAGTTTGCTGTTTTCTCTCTTGAGTACTGACAACAGGGCTGGGCACAGTCTGTGCAACGACCCTTTTGCAGTGCTCATCTCAACTTTTTGAGCGTGGAGCATAGTGTGGGCTGCCTAAGCTTGACCTTGAAATTGTGAACATAATTTTTATTTCCTGAGTATTGTGGCATCCGGGGAAATGCAAGTATAAACTGCTCAGGATAAAAGTATTGACTCTTGACATACATTTCTGTGTGCCATATATTTCCATAGCTGTTTAGATGATGAATCTGGCAAAAAAAGCTGGGTTTCATCATCAGTATATTCCCTGTGTTGCCGCCAGTCGGTTACCGTCTGTTTTACTCCCAGAAAATGGTATCGATTAAGACTCAAGTGACCCATAATCCCCCAATACTGGCATGTTTAATAGAGGATCAGTAACTGTACAGCACTAAGCAAACCGCTGTTTAAAGAAATGTAGATTTGCTCTTTGCCAGTGTTTGGATAATCATACTGGAATAAGGCAAAGAGTTAAATAGGAATATTTGTAGCATTGCATTGAATTTTATTTTTTTAAATCCAAATATTTTGTAATTGTTTTACAATCCGTTTGCTAATTTGTGCATAGAAATAATCATGGTTTATATCCAAGAGAAAACTGTGATTATTGTTGCCAAAAGTAAATGTTGCTTCTTTGTGAGTACAAAAAGCAGGAGGCAGACTTCTGAAACAGAGCCCAGTCACGGATGAGTTTGTGAGGATAAAGTGTGAAAAAGAAGCGATGGCTAGCAGAAAGCCTTGGGGATGAGAGGTGAAGCTTCAGTCTAAAAGGCGAAGCGATACTCAAATATGGTAGAATTTGGGGAGGAAATCCTCCCTTTATTCATGTCAACGAGGTATTTTTTTTTTCTTTTTCTTATTTTTCAGTTAATTTATTGAGACTTCTCTCTGTATAATCTTTGTACGTTTGTAATCTAATCGAAGGTCAGGTCAAGTTTATGAGACTAAATCTATTGACTCGAGTTGTTACACTCTCAACAGGTTAGGTTGTGTTCAGAATAATGTGCCAGAAAAGCCAGTGTTTCACTGTACTTGAATGGCAAATTCTTCACTTGCCAGATACTCTTAGGGGACTACGTAAAAATCACGCTTGTAACTCAGCTTTTCTAAAACAGCATAATTCCACTGTACCCGTATTTTTTGTAAATGAAATGAGAAATTAGAAGCCCCAATCGTTGACTAATTTTTCTGCAGTATCTTTTGTATTCTTTTTCATTGCAAAAGCAAATGTTAAAGTCAGGATGTTTAATATCAGTAGAAGAGTTACTGAGAACTTGATTATATTGCCAGTACAGGGAGAATTGATTTTCATCAATTTTAAAGACATATTAATCATCACATTAATTCCAACCTTCTTTTTTAATGAAATGCCCAGAGCTGGTTGAATGAAGTCTCGTCGGTAGGCAATTAACGGATGGCCAACTTTTCCTTCCATCTTAGAGCCAGGATATTTAATGTGTGACTTGTATGAAAAGACACTACCTTATTGGTACTTATAGTGAAATGGGAACATGGGAAAAATACTGCTTTATGGTAGGAAAGTAATTGTTTTACTGAGAGAGCTGAATCTTGAGATACTGTTGAAGATAAAGGCAATTTCATAGCTGCAAGTGTTGGAGGTTGTCAGTTTGGCAAAATGAAGTGAGCAGTTTCTAATTTTTGTGATACTCTTTTCTCGCCTCCGAAGGCAATGAAATGATCTGCAGCTCGGACTTGGAATCTCTGTGAAGACTTCAGATACCGCCTTAGTAGTGGTACGGTAACCTTCTGAAATTCCTTAGCTTAGCTTTACCTGACACTGTAGTTGGCAGTGAGTTCTGCTACTTCTAGGGCAGTGTTTCGCAGCACTTGGCGAGATGTGCACTGGTCTTGGCAGCTTGTTCCATCCTGGTCCTGGTGCCTGGGCACCAGGGTGCTCAGGATTCTCCTGAGCTCAGCTGGTAAATGAGAACCGTCTCCCTTACTGTTATTTCCTGTGCTCTCAGTGGCTCGTCTTTCCCTCTGTCCTGTCCCCTTAATTGGAGCTTTCTATCCCCAGCATCCTGAGAACTTAAGAGTTTTATCCCAGCCTTGTATGAAGGGGGAAGGAGAGCTGGTAGTGAGTAACTGTGAGCAGGAATTTCTTACACTCGGTGAGCCATGAAGAAAATAATATTTTTATCCTTCCTGAGTAGATGGATTTGGACTTGCAGTTGAATGTAGCTTGTAGTGAGGCTATATAATACTGTGAAATTCACACTTGATCATAGTCCGTGGTCCATCAGTGTGGGACCTCCGCTATGGGGCAGCACCTCTAACAAATCTGTTCTCCTTCTTACGATTATAAGTAGCTGCCTTTGTGGAGTGGCATAGGGAAAGCAAGTAACTTGAGGGAAATAAGAGCTAATAAGAAGATCATAATCCTCGCTTTGTCACAAAACTCAGAACTGTTGGTCTCAATCGTACTAGGTTTAGAAATGGAATATGTACAATATGCAGCGAGAGAATAGCAGTTCCTTGAATTCCAGTGTCATGTCAGGGTTGACTGACAGCATTCTCTTGGGCTTGACCTAGATGACTTCTTCCAAGTTTAATGAAAGCTACAATTCAAAGTGTTAGGCTTTTTCTTTCTTTTCTTTCCTCCTCTTTTCTATATTGTATGTCTTCAAAGAAGCGTTCTCTACGTTTTAGAACATAGAGACAATAACAGTGTTTTATTGTGATCTACACTGACTGCAGCATGTGTTCCCTCCACAGCATTTTACACAGGCTTAATGACAGCAGAGGAGCCTATGCAGTGCGTTTGCTGGGTGAAAAGTCTTATTCTTGTTTGCATATTCCATGATTTGGGAGATAGATGAGGGCTGAGACATGAGACTGAGATATGTATGCATGTGATCAGCTCATAGGGTAATGTTTCCTGTTTTGATACTTACATATATCTAAAAGAAATGCACTGGATTTTCTGCCTGACAGAGGACTTCCCTCTGGTCAAAGAGCAAGCGGTCCAGGCAGCGTGGAAATCCAGAAAAAACGCATAGTATTATGCAGACCTGCGTTTTTGAGACTTGGAAACCAGATTCCTTTTCAGATGTGTCCAGCGTATGGTGAAATGGCAGGAGTCAAAAGGGAGCATGGATATAAACAAGTGTGGTTAGCCGAAAGAATAGGCATTTTCACTTTGGGTTGTTTGTTTGGTATTGCAAAAAAGTTGTCTTTAAAAAAAAAAAGAAAGAAAAGGAAAAAAGAAGAAGTGTAATTTTGGGAGGCCTGACCTTTCCTTTTTCCCTTTTTCTGCTGCCTCTATCCATGAGAGCGGAGGACACCGTTTCCTCCAAGCTTTCAGGTTAAGTGCATGCTAGTGACAGGGCCAGTTTCCAATTCCTTCAAGAGGCTGCAGTCTCGTGCCTTGCCTGGCACTTTGGCCTATCCTGCTTCTGCTCTGCCCAGATGTTCTCCTGCCTTCTGAGGCTGTGAGCAGCCGAGTTCTGCTTTGGGCAAACACGTTGTGCAATTGGTGTAATTTGATTGGAATGTGAAGCATTTGATCGTTTGCCTTTTTCCAGTATTAAAGTACCCTTTTAAGAAGTATCCATCTGCATTATTTTCAACCTTCCTGACAGCTGTAGGGATGCTTCGTTTTCTCAGCTGTCTTGTGACAGTCACGTCAAAAGATATTCCTCATCATCCTGCAGGGAAGTGATAGCTTTAATACAGCTTTTTTTTTTTACCCCTGGCCTGTTGATTTCCCTTTACTTTTTTTTCTGTAGTTGACTACAATAGATGGTTTTCTGATGAAGCTTAAGAAAAAACTTCAAGTGTGCTAGTTTCCTGTCTCTGTGTGTCTGTCTTCTCATTTTGCCTTCCATGAACCACATTTAAGTATTCCCAGGCCTCCAAAGTGGCTGCCGTTCATTCTGGCACTGACGTCGTTCCATTTGGTGCCACCATGTGCTGCAGCAATCGGAGCTTTCTGCTCTCAGTAGGTAGCAGGGGAACTTACTTGCTTCATTCTGGGAATACCAGTCTAGTGGAAATGTTTGTGCTGTATGTGTCTGGGTCAGTCAGAAACCACTGCTGGCTAGAGAGCTCTTGGCCTTGGGTTTGCAAGCTCTAAGGCATTTAGAATGCTTAAGTGATCCTGTTAATTTCAAAAGGGCTAAGTATCTGAAAAGCATTTTAATGCTTTTATCTCTAGATGTGTGAGGAACTTAAGATGTTCATTGCCATTTCTTTACATTAAGCCCTCAGAGTTGCACTTATCATTGGTAAAGGAAACATCCAGTTTTCCTAGCGCAGTTCCTAGCAAAATGAGTTCTGAGATGCGAGGAAAGAAAAAGTATCTTTTAGTCTATATGGAGCTGACCTTTCTTTCCACAGTCATCTTCAGGATGTTAGCATGAGGACAGAATATCCTAAAGCAGGCAAGTTCATCTGTGTGCTGTTTGTGGAGAGAAACCAACATCCAGCCAGTCTGTAGTATTTTGTATGTTGCAAGACAACACTAAGGTTTGTCAGTAGAAGAAGTCTGCAGTGTTCTGTTTCATCTTTTGCTTTGTTTTGATTTGCTTGGCAGTAACATATTTAGCATCTTCTCTCGTAGCTAATGCTAGCAAAGCAGACATGGCTTTACTTCATTTGACTACATTTTTTTTTTTCCCCAGAAGGGACTTAAGACCGTTGTTCTCATCTTGTTCAGTGAGCTCTCTTGCTGCTGTTGAAATTAGGATGAGTGGTGGCAGTTCCTGCGATGCCTGTTCTCAGCAGAGTGGCAAATAAACAGCAGCAGGCCTGTGTTCCATCCTTCCCTTTTGTTTTCTTCTTCTCTGCCTGTCTCTCAGTCTCAAGTAGCTTAACCTGTTTGCTATTAGTAACTTTATGATTTAAGAGCATCTCTGAACAAGCAACATCAGCTTTTTGGATGTTAGTCTCCTTGACAATCAGACCCTTCCACCCCAGTTACCTTGAGGAAGGACGTGCTGGAATCAGATGCTAAATACAACAGAATGTATTTCTGTCCTATTTCTTCCCCACTCAGCTCAAAACCAGACGACACTGATGTTACTTTAAGCGGTTTGTTTACAGCTCATCCACTGCCATGGTGCTGGGGACCTTTTGGGTGAAAACCATCCCTGCTTTCTGTATCCCACAGCTGCAAGCAGTCAGCTTGGATGCTGGCTGGCGGTGGGAGCCGTTTCTAGGCCAGTCGTCCAAACAGACTAACAGAGCCTTTTCCTGAGTCTGGGATCCGACTTTGGACTCTGATTTTACACCCTCTCCCACACTTTCTTTTGGCATTGGAAGACCTGGGTGTTTGCCAAGGTCCGTTTGCAATCTGCGATTTGAAAGATGAGATCGCTTAATGAAACATACTGGAGTATAATGTGTTGAAGGTTAGATCCCGTGCTCCAGGAACCCTTTCTGGCTTACAGATCTGTCCTCCACAGATACTAATTGGCAGTGAAAGACTTCAACGTACTTGTCCTCGCTGAGCACCACTCCTTCTCCTGCCCCACTGCATGCGGCCTTCTGCTGTGTGTCATCTCTTGCTGTATCTACTATCTGCAGTGCCCTGTTTTAACACGATGTCCCTCGCTTTTGGCAGTTTCTGTTGGCTGCAGTTGGCCTAGCTTACATGTTTGCTGTGTCATCAGTTAATATATTAATGCCCTGTTTAAATTTTAATGTATTAAGCTATTTCTCTGGCTTTATAACTTATGGATATAAGGCAAGCACTGTCCTTCTCTGTTGTGTTTAGAAGGGTATGAAAGATGATCGAGTGTCACCTCACTAGCTAGCATCCAGGATGCTGCCTGACTTCAATCTGAGCTATTCTTTACTCATTTAGTTTGCTCTGGGGCTTTGAATTTGCAGCACAGTGGTGTTTTGCATACAGACCCTCCTTGTTTTGGCAAGAGTCTCTTATTAGGGGTGTTTAAAATCTCAGCACTTGATTTCCTCTCCCTAGTCTTTCAGTGTGGGAAGTGTAGAAGAGCATTCAGAGGCTCCCACTGGCTGACCATTGAGGGAGCTCCGGACCCCCGAATTCGGTCTTGTCATGTGCTCTGCTGAGTGCAGGGGCAGTTCGCAGACAGTGTTTTCAGTGGCAAACGAGGGTGCGTGGCCACATTGGCGGCACCGGTCCAGGCAGTAGCTTCCTGTCCTGGCGCTGTGGGCATGGGCAACAATGGCTGGATGTTTGCATCCTGTAGCCGTGCTCTAGGACACTGGAGCACACTGAGCAGAGGGGAAGTAGGCAGATGGTGTGTAAGGGGCAAAGGAAGGGCGCATTGCCGTGGCGGTGGCACCGTTCCGAAGGTCTCCATGTGTAGGTGCTGCCCAGCACCGATTTTCTGTCCTGGCACTCCGGGTCTGGGAGCAGGTTCTGGACGTTTGCACTCTGGAGCCGTGCTCTGGGACACCCAAGTGCCCTGGGCAGAGGGGAAGTACGCAGATGGGGTTTTAGGTGGCAGAGCAAGAGCGGATTGCCAGGGTGGTGGTGCACTGTAGAGGGGCTCACCATGTGAAGGTGATTCCAAGCACCAGCTTCCTGTCCTGAGGCAGAGCCAGCCCCAGACCTCTCCTCCTCTCCCAGTGCTGCAGTTGATGCTCGAGGGGGCATTTGCTAGCTGAGCGCTACCCTGGCTCCCTGCCTGTCAGAGACCAGAAACAAGCCGGTGATTCAGTGTTAAGGGCAGACAGACCTCAGGCTCAGGAAATGGAAGCAGTGTCGCTTCTGTAAGCTGAGACAGCTCACCTGCTTGAGCAGAGCTAGTATTCCTGACACTGCCGCTCTCAGGTGGCTATTACCATCCCCATTTCTCACACGTATCCATTGAGGCCCAGAGAGAAAACAAGCACGGGGAGCTAAATAATAGCCACATGTCCTAGTGCTGAGTCCTAAGCTTTTGCTGTTTTGCCTGGGATGCCTCTTAGAGGTCACGGCTGAAGGTAGCTCCTTTCTCCTTGCCCTGTGTCCAGGAGCTAATGGCCTGCAATCCCTGGCACTTCAGGTTTTGCTCCTTCAGTGGTGTCTACATGTGGTTGCCTGTAGTGTTTTAGCAAGGTTACATCCTCCCCTAGGTCTAACACCACATTTTGGCTGTAGTTGTGAGCTCCTTCCGCCTCACTGGACGTTTGCTTTCACAGTCACTGCGAGTTATTTCCTCCTGTTAATGGCAGTTTCCATTACTGTGCCATTTTCGTAGATGTGCGAGGCTGGGTGACCGCTCGAGGCAGACCGGTGTGCTGGGAGAGCCCGGAGGACACGCTCTCTGCTGTGCTCTAGCACAGGAACAGCTGTGGGAAGCCTGAAGAAATCTGGGATTAGAGCTCAGAGGAAAGTTTCCTTCCCAGCAGCTTTCCCCAGCAGAAAAAGGCCGCTTTTGTCCAGAGACCCTGAGGTGTGACCCATCTGTGCAGTGCTAAGAAAAGGGGGGAAAGCATATGGAAGCAAATGCTTCAGAATTATCCCCCCCACCTTCCCTCTGCCTATTAACCAACAACATGGAAATCTATGGAATGTGAGCATATGGGGTGAAAAATAATAAAAAGGTGAATAAAGTGAAATGATTTTCTGGCTGGCAGCTGGTTCCTTGGCATTGGTTTCATTTGTGGGTGTCAGAACTGGGATGGGGGGGGAATAATGTAGCATCTGGGCTGGTATAATGTCAGTAAGACAGGCAAAGATGGACTACTTAGATGGAATTAATTGCAGCACCATAGGCTGGATGTGGAAATAACACCGTGATCAAGAGAGTGGTGGGACTGCCTGATGTGCCAGGTCCGTGCAACCCCAAATCAACCCCTTTGCATTAAGCGAGCCCCAAATTACTCCTCACTCGCCATTCCCTGTGTGCGAACCCATCACAGTCCCCTTGAAGTGGAGCAGCTCTGGTTGGGGTGGTGGCAGGGCACAGAGCAACCCCCAGTTAGAGCAATCTCCTAGGACAGCAATGAGCACTAGGCATGGAGGGCTCTCCATGGCTGAACTTCGTGTTTCCCTTGAAGTTGGTGCTTGAGGAGCTGGTTTGTCGGTCACGGCAGAGTGCTGTCCAGTGAGGCTTTACGCCGGTGGAGGTTTAGGTGTGTAAGTGAGCACATCCATATCGGTGGGACTGTTCTGTAGGGTACCGCATGTAGGACATGCCCCAGCCATGGTTTCTGACCTGACCCATTGGTCTCAGGAGGAGCATCTGAAAATTCACACTCAGGGAGCTGGTGTCTCTGTTACCGGGAAGTGTTGTCCAGCAAGGCTTTACACAGATGGAGCTTTGGGTGGATAAACAAGGGTGGGTTGCCATGTTGAGGGCACCCTGTGTAGAATGTGCCCAGTTACTTGTTTCTGTCCTTATGCGTTAGGTTTGGGTCCAGGGTTTGGACCTTCACACTTAGAGAGATGGTTTATGGAGTGTCTGAGAGCTCTGCCCTGCAAGGTCATACAGAGATGGAGTTTTAGGTGGGTAAATGAGGGTGGATTGCTGTGATAGTGGCACTGTTGCAGAGGACAGCACGTGTAGCTGATGGCCAGCACCAGCTTTCTGACTTGACACCTTGACACCAAACCCATGAGGGTTTGGACGTTTGCATTTAGGCAGCTGGTTTGTGGGTCAGCGGACAGTGCTGTCAAGTGAGGCTTTACACAGAGGTAGTTTTAGGTGTGTCAGTAAGTGAGGATACCCATATTGGTGGGACCATGGAATCAGAATCTCTTTTATCTCTCCTTACTCAGAAACTCTGACACGTATTTCATAACTGGCTTTCCAATCGTACTGTAACCCCTTCACAAGGGTAGGACCAGAAGGACCTGAATTCTCTAACAGTGGTTCCACAGTGGTCTCAAACAATGCAAAACAATCACTTTTATACTCCCAGCTTTCTGTAGTCTCTTAGGGATTCGTTCTGTGTTTAAACAGTGTTCAGGGACATTAACCCCTGCTAGATGACTGTATAATATATATATAATCATATAAGCGTGCTATTACTGAAGGTTCAGAGACTCCAGCCATGCTTCCCCTGAGGAAACATTCTCAAAGTCAAATAATTTTCGAGCTTCAGCTTCCAGTCATCGGATTTGCTCTTCTTTAGTCTGACTGAGTAAAGAACCGTCTGCACTAGAATACAGAGACATTGCACCTCTGTGCTTAGGGTCTGAAATCTCGCTAACTACGGAAGAGGATAGCGACGTCTCTCTTAAAAACTGTGTCCCTCTAAGATGTTCTGTAATTTTCACATTGATCCAGATTCTCTTCTTGTTTCCCACAAATTGGCTGCAACCCGCCTATTTGTCAAATAAGACTTAGATGTTTCTATTCCAGCCAATCTGTCTTTATTATTATTTACTGCTCTGGTTATTGTCTTATTTGTAATCTTCATCCACAATGACTACGGGTGCCTGACTGTGTTGAAATGAGTGATAAAGACGTGGAAAGAAACAGCCTGTTGTGCTGACAAGGTATCAGAAGGTAACAGAAATTCAGTGCATAGTTATTTGATTTCAGAGTTGATTGACTATTCTTTAACTGCCGTGTTTAATTTATGCAGTAGTCGATACTGTTCTGACACATTATCCACTAATACATACATGATTTTAGCCCGAGATCCCCAGCTTGTGTTCTTAGACTAAAACCCCTTCTGAAGAACGCAGGCTCCTGTCCAACACCGTTACGCGGGAGACGCGAGGGCACACGCGCACGCCACGGCTGGTCACGTGCACACTGCCACTCCTCCTCCCGCTGCCCCCACGTGACAGCGCGCCCCTGTGCGTGCCCAGGCCCCGCCCACGCAGGCCCGGAGCAGCGGCACCCGGGGCCCCCCCACCGGGCCGGGCCCAGCTGCGGGGACTGCAGGTAACCGAGCCCGCCGCGCCCGTGCTGGGCGCCCCTTGCGCTACAGACCCTGACCGGCCGCTTCTGGCCCAGCGTGGCCGCAGGCAGTGCCCCTGCAGCGAGGCCGGGTCAGCCCCGTGTGGAGCCACGGCACGGCCTCTGTGAGCAGGGTCCCCTCGGGGGGAGAACCTCCGGAGGGGAGAACCGGTGTTTGTAGACAAGGTGTCTGGGGACGTGGTTTAGTGGTGGCCTTGGCAGCGTCAGGGTAAGGGTTGGACTTGATCTTTTCCAACTGAAATGCTTCTGTGATTCTGCTTCTGGAGGAGGACTGGTGCAGGCAGGGGCTCCCCCAGTTCGTCCACCCTGCCATTTATAGGAAAACCCGACTGTGCTCCCTTCTCCAGGGGTCACCCCCGGGCAGAGCAGAGAGGATCCACAGCCACCTGATAGCTGCTGTGTCTGCACTGCAGCAGAGCAGCCCCGGCCTGCGCTGGGGCAGCTTGCCTGATTATAGACACAGCCACAAGTGCCACAGCTGCCCTGGCACTTCCTCGTGTTCCAGGTGGGATGTGCAGCTCCAGTGTGCAGATTTTGCCATGTCAAGTTGTGGGCCAGGGAACAAGTGCTGCAGGCTGCTGCGTGCTGTGTTCCCTTGTGCTGGGCATCCAGCCACAGGGCCCGTCAGATAGTGAGGCTTTCTAAAGCTTTTTAAAAAACAGTACAGGAACTGTGAAACTCTGGGAATGCTGCAGTGAGGCTGAACATTGAGAGGCTCAGAGGGCATATCCAGGATACAAAGGCTTTGGCTGGTAGCACGTGATCTAAACACTCAGAACTGTGTTTTTAAGCTGCTGCTGTACGTTAGTATTCTAGGGATTCTGTTCTCCATTGACAAGAATTGCTGTTAATACACATTAACACATAAACTGTGCTTTCACTTTTCTGCTGAAGCGGATGTGCTTATTGCCCCTCATCACTTTGTACACTGAACTAATGGCTAGAAAAGACATCCAGAACATGTGAGCTGTGCATTCAGTGCTGTTCTCAGGGTGAAGAGTTCACATAAGGTACCCTACTTCTCAGAAAAGTGCCCTATCAGGTCAAAGGATATTTCAAGGTGTAATGGAAGGGAAAGAGCAGTCCTTCTTGCTCCAATCTGTTTCACTGCATTGAAAAGGATTCAAGGTGCCTTGTGTCAGGGAGTAGGAGAGAAAGAAAGAAAAGTGGGCCTGTCTGTAAGGCATTATTACAGGGAATAACTGGTCTGCTCTGATCTGTGCATGTATCTCACGATTTCCTCAGTGAGGATTGCCTGTCTAGTTATGTTTTCAGGCTTATGAATTATGCAGGTTTTATCCTTCTAATGTATATGTTGACTTCATATCGTTCCGGTTTCTTAATCAAGATGCCAGGCGAGATAGAGCATATGTCCTATGAGACTTCATTAATCACACATATAATCTCATAAAAAAGATATTACAATATCTGAAAAGTTTTAATTCTGAGAGCTCCAGCACATCAGTCAGCAGTCGCCCATGACAAAATGCTTTCCTCTGAGCATTCTTGATGGGTTTTATGAGTTGGCTGCATGTTCTGTAGGGGCACTTGGCCACATGCATTATGCATCAGCTTGTCCTTGGTTTGCTCTATCTGTCAATATGCTGGTTGATGAGCATTTGCAGGCATTTGCTGCATCATTTTTAGCGATTCAGAATTAGAAGATGCCTTTTTCTGAAGTCCTATAATGTTAAAATTCCTCTAATTTTAGGAAAAAAAAAAAACACAAAGGGTATGATGAGTGGTTTTAACACTATGATAAAGTGACTATTCTTACTAAGATTCAGTGATTTGTCAATAAAAGCACAAACTTAAGGCCACTTATTTATTATTGATTATAGCACTGATGTACAGAAGAACATACAGTACCTTCTGTTTTATAGAATCTTGAATAATTTTTGTTTTCTTTAGCTTGATTTTGTGCTACTTTTTGTTTGTTTTCATTCCCGTGTTCACCCTGACCTGTTTAAACAAACACCTTCCTCTCTAGGCTAGGTAGACAAAAATATGTACACCAGAGGCCACTGTACAACAGCTTCACAGCTCAGGCTTCTCCTTGGCTTGCTGCTTTTTTTCTCTAGTAAACCCACACTTATTTATGCACCTTGATACGTTTTCCATGTGAGAATATTCACATTTCCCAAGCTGAATCAGACAACGGCATGTTTGAAACTCAAAATGACAAATATATGAAAAGGGTGACACAGGGTAAGTAAGACCCAAGGTCCATCTCCTCCATGAACTTGTGGCCCACAGCAAGTGCTTTGGGAGGAGTGTAGGAAGAGGGTGAGCTGTCACTGCCTTCAGTGCTCAGGGACTTCCCCAGTTGAAGGTAACACGAGCTCTCACCTTCTCCTGCCTCTGCTGCTCCTGCAGCTAACTGCACTTTTTTCTAAATGCAGATCAGAATACTTATTGAACACTGACTCTGCATCATTCAAGAAAATTGTACCCTTAGAAGCTAATAGCAGGTTTATACTATTTCAAGATTGTTTTCTGTTCTTGATGTGTTTAAGGAATAGCTTTTATTTTTTCATAATTTACAGGGTTTTATTATAAAGTTTTTATTGTTCTTAAACCTGTTGACTGTCGCTGTTTGTGCCTTTTGTTCACCATTTGGGTTCATTCCCTTGCCAATAGCTTGTATTTGTTTTTATCACATCTCAAGGTTTTCCTGGCTCTACTCCCCACTTCTGTTTGGTTTAGCTACCCAGTAAGGAATTCTTATTACTCACTTTTTGTGAGTAATGTTATTTGTCTTACTTCTGAGAGTGAGGTTGGGTCCAAATTTTGCTGGTTCTTGTATTAGAAAGAAGACGGAGACTATCCTTAGTATTCTTTAACCCGTAACTGGTGTTGCTTCTCATTTACACGTTTTTAGACTTGGATAGTCTTTACTGGTTTTGTATAATAGGAACAAGTTAAGCACATAGGATAATATCTAACTGCAGAATGTCATCAGCACTCACAGGTCACTCAGTGTGGCAAAACTTTCCTTCCATCCCTGTCTTTTTAGTTCTGCAGAATGTCTTCTTGCATTGAGCAAAATGTACACCAGTGCTGGCAACTGGCTCTGGCAGCTGATACATTCTTCTTTTATTGAGCAATAAGCTAATGTCTTATCAGCTGCTAGGACTGACAGTTTTCACTCATGCACACTGAATTATGGTGTAATCCCTTAGGCCAGGCTCTCTGTCAGTTACCTGCGGTTTAAATGAAGATGTGAGTTTGTCATAGCAACCATTTAGACTGTTACATAGAATTTTCCAGTTACCCAGCCTCATCACAGCAAAGAGTAACTGGTGTAGGCTGCGAGAGAGGTGGGAAGTTTATCCTGTACAGCAGGGTTGGGACAGAGAACTGCATATAACTCCTAGCAATATTGCTAAGCAAAGATTCATTGAGATATCACAATTACAAAGAAATGAAATTCAGTCACTAGAGAGTCACAGCTGGTGAGGGATCCACTTTACTAAAGGCAGTTTAAAATAAGCATAGTGCTGTACAGCATCAAGAATGAGAGAATTCATTCAAATGTGGGAAAACTGTGTCTTTTCCAGAATCGAGGCTCATTTTCCTCTCTGAAACTCATGCACATCCAAGACCCAAATTTTCTAGATTTCTGCCTGCTGGATGGGTTTTGTTTCCTTGCTCAAGAAAGCCCTGGGGGCTTGCAGAGCTCGGTGGTAAGCAGTCTCCTCACAAAACCCATAGAGAACTATTTCCCCAGGTTCAGTGGAGTAATTTAGTAAACTCTCTTCTAAACTGTAAAGCTCCAGAAGAGACACTGATTAAAGTGGCAGTTGGCAGGTTTTCATTTTCCAATGACATTATATTGGGTTACTAGTCAAAGCAAGATACTTTCGCATATCTGTGTGATCTATCTATCTCTCTCTCTGTCTTATCTATGTCTAGCCATCTGTCGATCCGTCCATCCGATACATTTTCACCAGTTATAACATAACAAATGTTACAACATTTCACCAGTGAAACGGTAGCCTCAAGTTTTGAAGGTCAATCTCTGATGAGCCTGTTTTGCCTTCACTAAAAAACATTCAAATCTTTTTTCTGGTGATACTTCAGGCAAATAGAAATGCATTTCTTGCTCTTTTCAAGACTCTCATAAATTTGTACTCTGAAGTGCTGGAGGCAGGAGGAAATACAGTGACTTGTCTCCTTGGTGAGCATAAAGAAGTTCTTTGTCGCAACTGAACATACCAGACGAGTTCCAGGAATGCATACTGGCCTGGGTTCTGAGCAGAGCCCAACTATGTAAACCCAGGGGCACTTCAGACTTTTACCAAGCCTGCTGGGGATTTACACAGCTATTGAAAGAAAGACTTCATTCTAGTTCATGTTGAGAAGGTATGCACAGTTATACAAGCACTTTCTGGGCACAGGTAGACTTGTATGGTTGCACACTACTGTTATTATCAAGACCAGGACACATTTTTAAAGTGTTTTCTATATCCTTAGGAACAGCCCTGAATGCTTTGTGCAGGGGTGGTTGCATTTAGTGAAGAAAATTTTAGGCAGGGGCACCCAAACCAGTAAAATACTGGCTCCTGTGCTTAGGATGTGTGCATTGAAGGGAAAGAGGGCAGGGAACAAACATCATAATCAAGGGCTGAGGATGAGTGCACATGAATACTTTGCCTCTAAACCTTTGCGCCTAGCTACAAGGGGTTGGCTCTGGGCTCAGGCTGAGTGGTTTCCTGTGTTCCGTACAGGTGAGTGCAGGAGGTACACAAGGCCCAGCAGCACATTCCTGTTTGCCCCTGGCTTCTCTGCTTACCCTTTCCCAGAAACAGCCAGATTTTCCTAAAGACTGGGGGGAATCCTCTCAGCGCACCACCAGCTGAGCCTTGTGCACACAGAGGGACGCGCTGGTGATGCTGGGTGAAGGGCTGGTTGCTGGAAAGGAAAATCGTGCACTCTGCTCGTGTGCTGAAGGGGCTCAGGGTCTCACAGGGCACTGCAGCAGGAACCACCTCTCTTCCCACACACACAGGACCAGGAACTGCAGAGCCCTAATCCCCTAATCTTCCCTTTCCTTCCCTGAGCAAGCTGTCGCCTGAACTCTGACAGCACCACGGAGCTGTTCCAGTGAATCTTTGCATTGCCTGGCACAGCACTGTGACACATGAAGCACAAGCCACCTCTGTGCATAGCATTCCCAGCTTCTCCAGCCAGCTCTGGGAATCAAAGCTGGTGTTTGGCTGAAAATACTTTCTGTTAGTTTCTGACATACAGATTTTTTCAGGCTTGCAGCACTCCCATGTTCTTGAACAGTGTGAGATACTGCTGGCAGCTGTAGTGCTGCATTCATGGAGGCTTTTGGCAGAGCAGAGCCAACCCCAGGTGTTAGAACCTTTGAAGGACAAAGGTCAGTTCTCCACCGTCCTCCAAGTAAAATCTCTGTGTGTGCAGTATTTTCTTGCTGCATCATGCTGGCCTTTTCTGGCTATGACAGCTACTTGTCTCATGCTGGTCTTCTGGACTGTGTTCTCCTCGGGGTGTTTGGGTATAATCTCCTAGCCACTGAAGAAGCAGGAGTTCAAAGTCTTGCTGTCCACCTGCTGCAGGAGGTCACTCCTCTGCTGGAGAGTGATGGCCAGGCACCTGAGCCACATTCGCTGTGCATGTGAAGTGTCACAGCTCATCCCTGGGCTATGGCTAAGCTGTTAGCACTTTCAGCTGCTCCAGTTGCATCTGTAAGAGAATATCTGCCATGCATTTTGTTTTCTGAATGGATGCATTTCCCCTTGTCTTTGTGTGAGTTTATCTTAGAGCATGGGCAATGATTGCTTTTGGAGAAAGCTGTAAGAGCCTTAATTCTTTACTGTCTGTGTCTCAGGTTGCTTTTAAGTGAATGGGAAAATGCGAGCCCTGTTCACTGCTATTATTTGTTATTTTTCTCCTGTTCAGATGCAGATGGATAACCAGACATCTAATGCACATCTTCAGAAGCCATGAGTTCCAGAAAATTACTCTCAGAAACACGGAGAACATTTCCTGCTGCTAAAGTACACTGCCAGCTGCCATCACGGATTCTCATTGTGGATGTCACATCACCGTCCTGGACCAACACTTGTTCTGTGCTGTCTGAAGCTCTGGAAAACACACTGTGTTTGGCACACAGCTTGACCGGCCCCTGCCGTGTGCCTCTGCTGAGCCTCTACGTTGTGCAGAGCCAGCAGGAGTGTCTGCTCCCCTTTACGGTAGGTGTGAAATTATGCTTGTTGGGATTTGACAAACATGAATGCAACAGATTGTTGCAGTTCAGTCAAGAAAGTTATGATGTACTCCAAATGTATATCTAAAAATCAGTCATTCTCAGAGAGCAGTTTCGTAGACTTCATGGAAGACGTGAATTTTTATGAAGAATTATGTTTAAAAGAAGTGTTATATCTTTGATCTGTGAAGTTGATCGTGTGCTTAAGTTAGGTTTTGCGCTGTCCCCTCTCTAAGGCATCTGTTGTACCTCTCCCTTTCCTATGCTGTTTTCCACACTATCTAAACTGCTTCTCTACCAAAATTATCAAACACAGCTCTAAAGCTGTAATAATTCAGGTGGTGAAATGGTCAATAGACCTGTTGGTTACACAAAAATTACCACTCTGGGAGAAGTTCCACTCGTTTAAGGGGAAAGGATCAGAATTCAAAATATTTTTGCCAAAATTGAGAATTATCCTGAAATCACAGACTTGCAGAATAATAGATCATTGAGGCTGGAAAAGACCCTGAAGTTCATCAAGTCCAACTGTAAACCTAATGCCGGCAAGTCCACCATTAAACCATGTCCCCAAGTGCCACGTGTACATGACTGTTAAATACACAGATCTAAGGCAGTAAGAACAAACATTTCACTCATCTGGGACGTGCAGCTATATAAATACAGGTGGAGAGTGACTAGCAGCTCTACAATGAAAGTTTGGGATTACAAAGCATCATGAAGTTCACAAGAGTCTCTGAATTCACACTACTATAAACAGCCATGGTGAGCACTCTCATTTACAGCACACTGGTGTAAAGACACAGGATTAACCCTTCCACTTGTGAGAACATTTTGAAAAACTCTGTCAGACAGTTTTCACATCTCAGGAAAGGTAGAGGCCAACTAGGAACTAAAAACAGGTCAGTAGTAATTTAGCAAATGTGATCTGCAAGAGACTGTGGTTAATGGTGATGTTTGGTTTGTAGAATAGGTTATAATGTGATGCGCAGGAGCAGGGCAGGGGCTCGCATGGGGCTGCCGGTACGAGCGGGGGGCAGAGGAGCCCCAACCTCCCCATGAGGAGCCTGGGGCCGTACCGGAGCTTGGATGGCAAGCTTAGGGCAACTAAGATGATCAAGGGAGTGGAGCATCTCCCGTATGAGGAAAGACTGAGGGAGCTGGGTCTCTATAGTTTGGAGAAGAGGAGATTGAGGGGTGACCTTATTAGTGTATATAAATATATAAAGGGGGAGTGTCCTAAGGATGGAGCCAGGCTCTTCTCAGTGGCAAACAATGAAAGGACAAGGGGTAATGGGTACAAATTGGAGCACAAGAGGTTCCACTTAAACCTGAGAAGAAACTTCTTCTCAGTGAGGGTGACAGAACACTGGAACAGGCTGCCCAGGGAGGTTGTGGAATCTCCTTCTTTGGAGACATTCAAGACCCGCCTGGACACGTTCCTGTGTAACCTTATCTAGGTGTTCCTGCTCCGGCAGGGGGATTGGACTAGATGATCTTTTGAGGTCCCTTCCAATCTCTAACCTACTGTGATACTGTGATACTGTGATACTGTGATAAGGAAAAGTTCAGGGGATACCAACGTAACATTTTCTGGAGATAGTGTGAAATCACTCTGATAGGGGCTTTAAGAATAGACACTTGTCTTGCTTCCTTGATTTTCTATTTAAGCAACAGTTCCTTGTATGATAATCACATTTTGTGCAGACAGAAGAACCCTTAGATCATTGTTTGGCTTCCTGCATATTACGTATTTCACCGAAGTACCCATATAACAATGGAGCACTTCCTCCAGAAAGACATCTAGTGTTGATCTGAAGATATTACAAGATGGAGAACCAAGCAGTTATCAAGAGAGAATTTCTTCCAGTGGTTTATCACTCACATTGTGAAACTTGCACCTAGTTCCTAATATGCATTTGTTGACTTCAGCTTCCAGGGATTTGTTAAAGTATTTTCTGTTTTGGCTAGGCTGAAGAACCTGCTTGTATTTTCTCCTCCCTTCCTTCCTCTAAATAGGAGCAGGTTTTTAGCAGGTCTTCTAGCTGGTAGATGAAAGAGGACAAAGTCTGAGTCTAGTTGATAGGCATTACCATGGGCCCTTAATAATTTCCAACACTCCTCTTGTTTTTTTGGATGCTATGTTCTGATACTGCACTCAGCAACGCTGTATAGAGACCTAAAAAATATCCCCTCCTCCTTTTTGCATGACTGGTAATGGCCTCTTTTTTGCCATAATATTGTGTTTCTCTGGGACTTGTCCAAGAAACAAAGTCCCCACTCAAAGACTTGAGACACTGGGCTGATGGCAGAAGCTCTAGTGTGAGGCCCTTCTCCTTTCTCCCCAGCTCTGCTTGGCTGCTCTGCCTGGTGAGCCAGCTCTGTTTCAGGCACCTGCTGAAGGCTTTTTCAGAACTGTTCTTTCTCCATTAGGAGCAGTAAAGTATAGCAAGATGAGTATCTTCTTAAGTGGGCCTAATTTCATTAATAATGATAATCTGGTCCTCTGCAGCTTCTGGAATCAGGAGCAGTTTTACATCTGTCTGATAAAGATCTGTCCCGAGGGCTCTGTTGCTTTTCCTGCAGTCCTGAATTGCCCCTTTGTCTCAGCAGGGCATGCTGTTCACCACACTGGTGTTCTCATCTAGCTAGAGGAAAACTTGATACTTCTCAGTGAGAAGCCAAGATAGATCTATCTTAAAGGTTTCTTATTAGACAAATCATACTAAGTCAGGAGGGACCCAAAGCTGAAAATAGAGACTGAGAATACACAGGGAAGTGTCAGATGAAAGGTAATCCTTTCCTTAGTTTTTCCTGGGCACTTGTTTGTGGTCCCTGTTCCTGCTGGTCTCCCCTGCTGGCCTGACAAGTCCAAAGAGCTTCGCTGGAAAGAGCAGGGGAATGCCAAAGAAAAGGAAAGCAGGAAGAAAGTAAATAACTGTGGAAGACAACTGATGGTGACAAGAGGGGAAGAGACCACTAAAGCACCAAAATTTAAGTATGGGACTGAATAAGGACTCGGAGCACCTCCAGCTGATGGGTCCTGTTCCTACTGTTTTTCCCTTGGGATGGGCAGCCCCCACCCACAACTCCCAGACCCTCTCTGACAAAAAAGGCTAAAAAGGAAATAAGGGAGAAGGACACTAGTTACAGGGACTAGCAAATGGAGGAGGTGAAGTGGGTGAGGGCACAACATGTGAAGGAGCCAGACGGGGCAGTGAACACAGTGCCTGTGCCAGCTCATGGCCAGCTTCAGTCTCTTTTGGTAGCTCTTCTCCGGGGGCTGTGTAGTATTCTGGCATAAAACGTTTTACTAGACACATGGTGTGAAATGATGGATTCTTGGAGTTCTGTACTGAAGGAGCAGGGTCACGTGTGAAGAGCCGTATCATGGCTATGCACCAAGGCTGGGTGTCAGCACACAGAAGAGGGGTGCAGTCATAAACAGGCAGCACAGTTTGTGCTTAGAAGTTTAACTGATGTCTCAGGTACATTCCAGAGCTGAAACTGCAGCTTGCATAGACTCACCTAAGTTAACATGTAAAGTACCTGTGCATATACAAGCGAAAATACAACTCTTCTGTGCCAAATGACAAGTACTTAACTGGGCTTGAGGTTGCCTGCAGCCCACACTGTGCCCTGTTCTGTCACAGTTAGGAGCAATACTTGACCTGAGAGTTCCGGTTTACATCTGTGAGAGCTGCAGCAGCCTCCTGGATTGCAGGAGAAGCATCTGTACTGTAGGGAATTCGGCTGTAGCGCTCTGAAGAGGCTCCTGGCCACATTCACTTGGTGCATTTGTCAAAGACTGCTGAACCTCACAGCACAACTGACATACTGGGATGTCACTGCTTGCACTGTAGAGAACAAAGTGTGGTGAACACAGGTTCCAGAGGTCTACAGCTCAGTGGGTAAAGGAGTAGATATGGCAGGGGTGACTATGGCCTGGGGATCCCACTCTGCCTCAGTGCTCCCTCTTACTTGTCTTAAGCTCTGCCTCTCTGCTGTGCAGGGTCAGAGAAGAGGGCCGTGCTGAACCACTACATTTTGGCTAGCAGCAGGGAACGGGTAGACAGTTGAGAATTGGAGGAGTGATCATGTGTGTTTTACTAGTATAAAAACAGGATGGTTTTAATTCCTGTCCATGTTGCTGCTTTATGACTTGGTTCCTGCCCCCAGTTTTAACTCAGTGCTGTGAATTCAAAAGCCTCCTTCCACATTATGGAAAATGACTTCATAGTGCTAGTCTGACACTTCCAGTCTTTCAGTTTCATTGAATATTGTTTTTGCAGCAAGTGAAAGAAAACTTTGCACGAATCCAAGCCTGCATTTCGGAGCTCCGTTCGCTACCAAGAGAAGGCTGTTTCCCACAGGGGGGAAATGGAGTGCTACAAGCTGTGCAGGATGGATTGCAACAGTTCAAGCAGTACAGCAGACACACAGCAGCAGGAAGCTCAGCAAACAGTTCTGTTGAGGTAAGAAAAGATTGGGAAGGTAGCAGGAGCCGTCCACCAGGCTTGCCACTAGCTAGCACATTCTGATGATTGTCTGTGTGCTGTCAAGGTCCATGGGAGGGGGTCATGAAGAAAATAAGCCCTACCAAAAAAATCCCACAGGGCAATCTCAGAATGCTCATGGAAAGCAGACAGGTTCAAGCTGGAGTCACCTATGGAGACTGACTTACTTTGCAGTTAGAAAAATGCATCTGATTTCAGGCATTTCGGATTGTTTTTCCCAGTTTTGTTTTGATTACTTTCACAGAACTGTTTCAAAGGCAAAGCCATTCGCAGTACTTACAGACATGATTTTCCTGTCAGCCTACAGTGATATTCTGTGGTTACGGTATCAGGACCTTCCACTGATACAGCAGGACGTTTGTACAGAGGCCCACACTAGTGGCTGTATTCTCAGCTGGGTGCGTGTACTTGCCTAAGTGGGAGGGAAGTTGCTAAAAGCATGAGAACATTTGTGCAGATGTAGAAAGCAGAGCAAGGTTCACAGGAAGAAGTGGGGTTTTTTAAGTAGTATCAGCTGATGTGAAAGGGCACAGTTGTCAAGAGGGGAGGGAGGGACTCAGAAACGGTGTTTTCTTCTGGACATAAGGAAACATCAGCTCTAAACTGTCTTCCATTTTAGACTTCACAGGCTCAGGGTCCACCTGACTTTGGAGTTTTGTCAGTCCTGTAAAGGAATCCAGACCCCCAGAAGTGAAATTTCCCCAGTCCTTCTACTTTATTTAGATCTTTAAACCCTTCCAGAGTTGTGCTTTGATTAGGCAGACTCTCCCAGCTATAATTCCGACTCACTTCTAGTATCTATCCAGGAAGCCTCTGTGTTTTCTTAAGGCCTTGAGGTACTTTCTTCCAACTGTTTCAGGGACTGGAGCACCTCCCATATAAAGATCGGCTGAGAAAGTTGGGGCTGTTCAGCCTGGAGAAGAGAAGGCTGCGTGGAGACCCCAGAGCAGCCTTCCAGTATCTGAAGGGGGCCTATAGGAATGCTGGGGATGGACTCTTCATTAGGGACTGTAGTGACAGGACAAGGGGTAATGGGTTAAAACTGAAACAGGGGAAGTTTAGATTGGATATAAGGAGGAAATTCTTCCCTGTTAGGGTGGTGAGGCACTGGAATAGGTTGCCCAAGGAGGTTGTGAATGCTCCACCCCTGGCAGTGTTCAAGGCCAGGTTGGATGAGGCCTTGGGTGATATGCTTTAGAGCAAGGTGTCCCTGCCCTTAGGTCCTTTCCAACCCTAACTATTCTATGATTCTGTGATTCTATGAAACATGCCTGACCTGTTTCTAGAAACTGATGCTGATTGTCAGTGATGAAGAAAGTCTTTGCAGTCATTTACTTACTTGGTATAACATCAAAACTGGAAGGTGGCAATCACACCTACTGTTGCTCTCAAGAAGCATCTTTAGGATAAACTGTGTTTAAGTAACCCTCACCCAACCCCCAAGCTATACACGAAAAAAAGCAACTCCTGTTCAGCCTTCAGTGAGAAAGCCAGATTCCGTCTACCTCAGCTACAGCTGATGCAGTAATGGGAAGTGGCACTGTCCCTCAGAAAGTCTCAGGTACTAAGTGTCTCCTATACACAGACTCAATACCCCTATGCACAAAGCACAGAACATAAGACAGTTCTGAATTGTTTCAGCTTCTTCCAGTAGTGGCACAAAATGGCACATGATGGCTTAAATAGAGGCTAAAGAAAAATGCTTTTAAATCTGCTTTTGAATAGATATTTTAACAAGATTTCTCTTCACAGTGGGACCTGTGCTGTTGGAGCAGACCAGGCATCATCACCTATCAGGAGAGCATTTGGGCAGAGGCAGCTCTTGCACTGATTTGTGTTTCAGATCACAATTTTGACAAGCCAGTCCAGCCAAGAAATGGCAAAGCAGCTGGAAAAGAAGTTAAAAGATGTAGACCTGGTGAGCCTGCGAAGCATACAAGTAATTGAGGTTTTGAAGAGAGATTTACTGCAGCCTGAGGATGTAGAACAGCACATGCCAGGAGAAGAGCCTGATAGCAATGGTGAGTATCAGACAGACAGGATACTAAGGGAAGTTACAGCTGTAGATAGCAGGGCAGCCACTAGTTCTTGCATTTGGCCCACTTTCCTTTGTGCCATTTTGTATCACTGGTGTAAGCAGAGCTACTGTGACTGGAGGAACAGCAACAAGCATGTAACCACAGTGCTTCTCTGCGGCTTCCTCACATGTGAGCAAAATTAGTATAGATTTGATACAGTAACTTGATGCTGCATCTCTTGGTATTGCCCAAAATGGATTTCATGTACAATACAGCTCTATTGAGGGACTAAAGAGAGCCTGGAGTTTGTAGGGTAACACACTCTCAAGCACACATACTGCTGAACATCACCTTGAGCGACTGACCAGCAGATCAAAAGGTCCGTGTGCAGACAGAGGCAACCAGAATCCCTGAAGCAGGCAGGACATTCACAGCTTCAGTGATCCTACAGGGGCACCCCTTTCCTCCCCTTTCACCAACCCAAGATCTTGTCCTTTTACAAGATGTTTGGTTCCTAGCCAATTCTTACCCTGTAGTCCTTTCCCCCAGACTACATACTGCACAATAGTTACATTCCCAGACCAAGCAGATACCCTGTCAATTAGCTGGGCTTTGTTACTAACACTGTTCTTAGCTGCTGCTATGTCTTTTCTCTGTTCTTAGAACAGTTTTTCTTGAGCTCTTGAGGCTTTACTTCTTTAGAAACCAGTAGTTGCACAATGATAAGTTCTTTGTAGCCCTGCAACTGATGCTTTTCCATCCAGGTCTCCATTTAAGAGGCCTTTACTGCTGACATTTAAACTCCCCATTCACAAGACACAGCTGGCACCAAGCTCTGATTCACACAGCAAGTCCTCAAAACGAGTTGATGACAACCTTAAATAGCTGAGTCCCAATGCCTTGCAAAGTGAGTGTAAGGTCTGTTTCTAGCAGTGACAATGTAGCTTTTACTGAGTGACAGTCAGTGTTGGTTGTTGCTGGCTTACCTGTCTCCAGCTGTTCTTTTCTGGTTGTAGTAGCAAATTTGTGGTCAGCTGGCAGAGCAGGGGCTGGGTGTTCAGGAATTGCAGGTTCCCTTTTGCCCTGTCCCTCACATCTGGCCATGTGCTTCATTAGTGAAAGAGCAAGTACAGCCCAGACCCTGAATGTTGTTTCTCCTGGCCACATCTCTGAAAAACTCCTACCTTAATCTGACAGTTCTCAAGAGCGAGAATGTGAGCTACAGGGATGAGAAATTCAGAAACAGAAATAGCCATTAGCTCCTGGGTTGAGCCTTTTTGTTCCAAAGCAAAAGGTGCTGAGCAGACTGTAAGTAAACCAGCCAGGCTGTGATCAAAAGTCCAGTGCCACAGGAGCTCAGTGGTAGAAGGCTGTAAATTGCAGTGCTGCTGTAACTGCAACTCAGACACTGAACTGTGTAAGTGACCACACAAAGGTTTATCAACCCTCTTACTGCCTGCTAAAAGCTTCCTGCCCTGAAGGGGCAGCTCCCTCAGTGAGACATGGCTGGTTATTGTGGACTCTGCCTGTTTGAAAGCAGAAGCCTTGGAGAGTGCTCATCTCTGCAAGCAGAAGTGCCTGGCTGAGGAAAGGAGGCACTTTCTCTTCCTGTCCAGCACTGTTGCGCTAACACTGGGCTCAGTGAGTCCTGCAGCAGAGGATCAAGGTTCTGTTACTTTGATGTGCCTTAAAATTCATTTAATAAGCCAAAACCACAAGTTACAAATTTGTGGATAGAACCGGTGCCTCCAGCTCCAAGGCTGAGATGCTCTTTAAGAGCTCTGAGCATGTTCATGAAGGAGAGGGCAGTATTCTGAGTGGCTGCAAATGCTGGCTTCCCCAGTGAGGAGGATTGTCAGGACTGGCATAGAGCCAGTGTTGCACAGAACCCTGCGGTGGATAGAGAATTGGCTGGGTGGCCGCACACAACCGTTCTGGGTATTACTTTGTAAACAGCATCCTGTCAGGCAGGAGGGTTGGTAGGAGGTATCTCTCCCCTTTCTTGGGTGTGAAGGGGCCAAGTGCCTCCATGTCTGACTTTGGGCATTCACTGCAGTATCCTTGCATGTTCTTCCCTAAGCCAAACATTCTCCAGAATCTTCTGTTAAAACAGACTTTAAATCAAGGTTTTCTTTCTCTCCTGACCTAATACCCATGACTCCTGGTTTCAGTAAGGAGAACGGGACCATGCTGTTTTCCAAGCTTTACCCATCTTTCATAAATATATTCACTGTCTGTAACGACCAGCCTGGACCGTGGTACAGTAGACCAGAATGGTCTGTTTGGTGTTTCTCCTTTCCTTCCCAGTTAACTTGGATGCATGAGTCTTTCTTTCTTAACAGACTGCATGGCATATTTTCCCCTGGGAGGCAACTCTCTCAGCCATGACACAACTGAAGAAAAGGATTTTTTGTTTTGTTTTTAAAATACTGTCAGACTTCAAGAATACAGCCTCATTCTGTTCCCTTCATAACATGGGAGTGCAGTTTTGTTAGATTTATGAGCCAAGCCCATGGTGTCTGGAGAATAAAGACATGGAGGTTTAAGGTAAAGAAATGAGGTGAAGAAGTCTGTTACAGGCCAGCAACAGCTACCCTTTAGCACAACCGCCAAGCGTGGAGGCAGCAGGGATGTGCACTGAGTGACAACAAGGGGCTGCAGCTCTTGATTATTACTAGAATTCATTTTTTATTCACCCAAGTTTTGTTGCTGGCAGAATCCCTGGCTGGAAATACCAGGCAACTACTCAGGCATAATGTTAGTGCAGTCAGTCAGTCTGCTGCATGCAGTGGTAGCGCTGAGTTTCATCCCCTCCAAACCTCAAAGCCAAGCTGATCATTTCTCTCATTATGTGTGGCTACACTATTTAAGGTGACACAAAAGGGAAATTTTAAGCACAGTTAGCACACTTGCTTACAGTGTGAATTAGGAAGCAGTGAGCATCATATGTGTGTTTAAACCAAGCTGTAATCATTTAGTGACCTTCAAAATGGCACAGACTAAATCGATTAGGAAAAGGCAGGAAAAAAGAATAAACTTACTGGCAAATCCATGCAGGATACAGGATTTCCAAGAGTGGCTGATGCTGCAACATAGAGTGGTTGAATTGCCCTTATTATGTTTTACCAGCACAGCATGCTTCTCTTAAATGACAATTTGAAAAGCAGCACAAAGACTTGCTTTCAAAATGCAAGAGGCAGAACAGCTTACAACATGAACGGGAACGTTTAGAGGACAAGCTGCTCCCCTGAAGAAACTTGCAACAGCTCCCAAACTGTTTCAGCAAATCTAGCAAGAGATGTTGTACTGCTTGAGAATGACTATCACAGTGTGATAGGGGAAACCAGTCCCAAGCTCTCTGACGCTTATAACACAGTGGTTAAGTCTTCGATAACAAGACTAGTTATACCTATATACAAAAGCATACCACAGGAAAACAGTTAAATCAAGAATAAAGGAGCCAGAAAACTGTGTTTATGTTTAGATCTTCTGTGATCTTCTGTGTTTAGAAGATCACTGGAATAAATACAAGTTTGATTATGGTTTTCTATTTTAGATCAAGTGATGTTTGGAATGCTGAGAATTGGTTACTGTTAGGACATGGCATTCAGGGCATGCTGGAATGAAAGAAGTTGCCAAAACTTCCAGGAACAACTAAAAGTGTAATTTTGTGCAACTGTATTAAGTTGTTGTCACTGTAAAAAAACAGTGCTAAATCCCTCCCCTCCATTCCATCCCTCCATCAAAACTCTTCAATACCAGGAAACTGGTCTGGGTTCACACTACCCTTGGAAAAGAAAAGATGAGCCTGTTTCACTTAACTCAGATCTGCTGTATAGGGTCTGTCATCC
The DNA here is from genome assembly GCF_033783945.1 of Neopsephotus bourkii. Lineage (NCBI taxonomy): Eukaryota > Metazoa > Chordata > Aves > Psittaciformes > Psittacidae > Neopsephotus > Neopsephotus bourkii. The sequence continues at coordinate 42,651 of NW_026901948.1, forward strand.
TTTTTGTCTTTAAAGAAATCCTGCAGATCTGCAGAGCATTTATGTGAGTAACAAACCTATATAGAGATATAGCTGTTGGAATGAGATACTTGGCTTTTCTGCCTCCTCCTGCCCCAACCCTCTGAGGAATTTTGGAACTGAAATGTAAGGACATAAGACAAATTCTGATTAATGAACGTGAGGAAGAAACAGCTTTGGGGCACATTTGTGCAGTTGTGCCCTGTTTCTATGAAGCAGTTGCCCTTGGCAAATGCCAGCTGCACAGGAACAGCCTTGTTAAACTGGGCTTGTTAAATACCAGGTCGAGGCTGGCAGTTTGCGTCTACACAAGTGGTGTTGAATATGCTGCAGAATATTGTATTCAAGACAGGCACTGGGGAAGGCACAGACACCAGCTGGAGGTTCAGCCATTCAGAGACAGCAACTGTGGCACTTCCCTCAGGCTTTCAGTGAGACATGTCACTTGCCAAATAAAATGGACTCATATTCCAGGATTTCAAGATGTTCTTATGGACAGTCCAGTGAGAAGCTTGTATTTTCTTCTTTAGACTCCTATGGAGCACATGGTATTACCATTCTGCTTTCTTTTGGATCTTCGGTTGGACTGCAAGACCTTCAAGGCTCAGATCATCTCATTGCCTTGTTTATACTGCAGCTACTGCAGTGAGATCATAATCCGCTGCAAGGGGTCCTACCAGACCATTAATGAATGTTATCTGTCTTACTTTAGTTTACTTTACATAGCACTAGACTACAGATTGCTTTTTCCAAAGCCAAGAAGACGTGGAGATGCAATACATACATTCTGAGCAAGCACCTGGTTTTTCAGCTCACCCAGAGAATTTCCTCTCTCATTTACCACAGCAGGGGAAGAAAATCAAACCACACAGTTACAAGAAAGAAGGAAAGAAAGCAGGACCAGGACATCCCTCTCATAGGCTTGTTTCCAGGTTAATGCAGCTAGAAAAGACTCCAATATTTTGAAGCCTCAGAGTTGGCAAGTCTTAGGGTAGCTCTGAATGTGCTAAGAACAGTCTGTTGTGGATGAAAACTGCTTACTGCTTTCCTCACAGGAGCAACGTCCTCAAGGAGAGGTCATTTCTAGGCAAACAAGGGCCGTGTGACGAGCAACAAGGATTGCTTCCTCAAAACTGCAGAGCAGCTTCTCTGTGGGACAGATGATACTCAGTGTGCAATGTTTCCTTAATGAAGAAACGTAAGGGCTTGCCAGACTGCAGTCTGGAGCAGAGATCATGTTATAATACACATCCCCCCATAGAGACTGCAAAGCTTACAGCACTTGTGGTGGGAATTGTGTGTGGGAGGAAGTGATAAGATGCAGGGGCCTCTAACTGATAACATGAGAACTATTATTATTATCTCTTTCCTGCCCCTACCCCATTACAAACACTTAAAGCATCTGAGCATTGCCAGATTGTTTGCTAGTGCAGGTTAATATTTGTGTGTGACATAGATACTGGCTCTATTTCTGGTTTGGAAAGCAAAAAGCAAGCACTAAAGCTAAAGCACTAATACATTTTTAGTGAATGTAGTCCATATTCCGCAAGTTACAGGAAACCTTTTTCCTATATGCACACTGCAGACTCCTGACCAATAAATGGCTCTGCATCTCTGCTCTCCAGCAATTTTAAGACCCATTGCACAGTAGATGTTGGCATCCCAACCTGTTCTCTCTAAGAATGGACAGCAATGAATGATTTTAATTTGGTTTTACTATTGCCATGTATTGTGCAAACTTAAGGTGTGTATTAGGCTACATACCTATTACAGAAGAGAAAATAACAAAATAGGAAAATATTTACTGAGGAAAGGACTAAAGCATTTACCAGCCCCAAAAGGCTGTCTCTCAAAACACAAATAATTCTCCTTGTCACCTGTGTACACACTATCTGTCAAAGTAAATTACATGGATTTCCTGCTGCTTTGTCTTCTGAATGGTTAATGTTATCTTCAGTGCTTATCCCAGGAAGAAACCCAAGTCTAATAAAGGGTAGGGAGTGTGTCACAGTGGGAACACAACCAGCATGTGCTCCAGGTACAGTGGGGCATTCCACAGGGATATGAGAGCAAGACTCACAGCATCAGTCAGGCCAAGTAGCTGACAGTGATCACAGCTCCTGGGAGAAGCAGGACATTCCCTTCTGCCAGAGAATCCTCCAGCATTGCTCCATGGGGGAGAAACTCCAATGCCCATAAGCACCAGGGAAGGCTGGATAAGGATGGTAGCAGTGTTAAGGTACATTTTTAAAAGCTGCAACAGAACTAAATGAGTACTCGCTTTAGTATTTAGATTTGGGAAGAACAGGATAGAATAGAAAAGAAACAAAGAAACAAGAATGAAATGTCCTTGGCTGCAGGAGAGTCAGGGCAGACACTGAGGACAGGAGCTCAGTAGCAGGTACAGCAGGACAACCTCCTGTCAGCAGCAGTGGTTGATCCTGCTTTCCTGAGAGGCACAGCCTGCGTGATCTCACTGCCTTGATGCTGGAAGGTGGAGCAGTTGGAATCATAGAATCATAGAGTAGTTAGAATTGGAAAGAACCTTAAGATCATCCAGTTCCAACGCCCCTGCCATGGGCAGGGACACCTCACACTAAACCATGGCACCCAAGGCCTCGTCCAACCTGGCCTTGAACACTGCCAGGGATGGAGCATTCACAACCTCCCTGGGCAACCCATTCCAGTGCCTCGCCACCCTTACAGTAAAGAACTTCTTCCTTATATCCAATCTAAACTTCCCCTGTTTCAGTTTTAACCCATTACCCCTTGTCCTGTCACTGCAGTCCCTAATGAAGAGTCCATCCCCAGCATCCCTATAGGCCCCCTCCAGATACTGGAAGGCTGCTCTGAGGTCTCCACGCAGCTTTCTCTTCTCCAGGCTGAACAGCCCCAACTTTCTCAGCCTGTATTCATACAGGAGGTGCTCCAGTCCCTGATCATCCTTGTGGCCTCCTCTGGACTTGTTCCAACAGATCCATGTCCTTTTTATGTTGAGGACACCAGAACGGCACGCAGTACTCCAAGTGAGGTCTCACTTGCTGAGGGTGCACTCAATCCCACTCTCCATGTCACTGACAAAGATGCTGAACAAGACCAGTCCCAACACCGATCCCTGAGGGACACCACTCATTACTGGTCTCCAGCTGGACATTGAGCAGGACATTGAGGAATGTCCTGCTGTGCTCATGACAGTGGGACCGCTGTTAGCTTAGCCCTGGCTGAGCTGCCGTATTCAGAGAGAGGAGTGAATTTCTGTGCTTTGGGTTTTGTGGGAGCAGATGCAGAGTCATTTTTGTAAACTATACTAATGCCCAAAGAACAGATTTCTCCTTGTTGATGGCTGTCGCTGTGTTGTGGTCCCCTAGGAAGCACACTGGTGAAAAAAGGCAATTTCTGCTCTATATTCATCTTCTCAGAATGCATGTTTCATCTCCTGGCTGTGTGGTGCCCCTGCTCATGCTGGAGGCTCTGCTCCTGCTGCACTTACAGATGACAATAGTATGTCTTATGCATTTTGTAGAATCTGTTTCCCTGCCATCCTCATCTGCATGCACCTTGGAGTTATTCGGGGGGGGGGAGGTTGGTTTTGCAAGGGTTTAATCTTGCTTATGACTTCCCGAACTGCTGCCCAGACTACATGTCCTTATTCCTAAATGCTGCTAGATCATTACATTTTCTCTGCACCTCTGACATGGTCACTTCAGTACTTGCTATTTCCTTGCAAACAGTTTGACCTTCTCCTTGTATTCTTCGTAACAAGTCTCTAAATTTGATGCATTTCTCTCTATGTAATGTAATGGTGGTGATAGGTTTGATGTTCATCTGCAAGAGTGTTCTGCTGGGAGGTTGCTGTGCACCAAACAGCACTTCAACAGTAACAGGTTGGAACATGTCCTCTGCGTTGGACAGATGCGGGTCAAGCTTCACTCCTGTTCTTCTCCACTCTGTGACCAGCTGCTCCTTTAAACACATGCTGATGATGTTTAGCAATGTAGACCTGGGCCATGCAGCAAAGTAACGTTCACGTCCTATTTGGGGTGTAGGACTTTCCCAGCACGACACACAATTCCCCATGTATAGCATTTCAGTTTTGCAGTATCCCTGATTTCTCATAGTGTCATGTGTCCAGGGTCCCTTGCTTAGGGAAAAGGAGGAAATCGTTTTAAACTGTGAGAAGAGTCTCAGAGGGCAGGGCTGAGATGACCGCAGCAGAGGTTTGCACCAGTCACAACTCTGAAGATGCTATAGCCCGTCCACCCACCCTGTTGATGGGAAGGGTGTTGGTGAGGCCTGTGGGACAGCTCAGCTTCTAGCAGTGTCCCTTTAAGAGGGCTGGCTTCATAGTGCTGTGCTGTGATGGGCATGGTAGTGGCTTCTGAAGCACTTATGTGAAAGCACTTGGGGGACCTGTAGTGACAGGACAAGGGGTAACGTGTTCAAACTGAAACAGGGGAAGTTTAGATTGGGTATAAGGAAGACATTCTTTACTGTAAGGGTGCTGAGGCACTGGAATGGGTTGCCCAGGGAGGTTCTGAATGCTCCATCCCTGGTGGTGTTCAAGGCCAGGTTGGACAAAGCCCTGGGTGCCATGGTTTAGTGTAAGGTGTCCGTGCCCGTGGCAGGGGGGTTGGAACTGGATGATCTTAAGGTCCTTTCCAACCCAAACTATTCTATGAGTGTGTGATTCTGTGACCAAGGAGCTGCAGTTCTGTGGGAGGTGCAAGAGAATGTTCTTTTCTATGGCTGAAAATATTTGTGCTTTTTTCACCTTTTTTTTCTGCAGACATTGCAATCCTGGGAATGGACATCGACGTGCAAACCATAGAGGACAATGTCATCAGCTTGGAGATGCTGTTTAAATCATGGCTACATGACTACAGCACAGAGAGGGAACACCTCCATCTCCTTCTCCCATCCGGAGGCTTCAGCCATGCCACTGCACCCAAGACCACCCTGAGTATTTCATTTTCTCTCTACCTCTGCAGGGAGCTTCTGAATCCCACAGCCTTAAAGATTGCCCAGGCCTGTGCTCTGGGCATGTTCCCTCATGTTTAGAAACCCAAGTAAGGTCTCTGGGTGCCTCTGAAAGCTGCTGGAGTTCTGTTCTCTCAGGCTGAGGGGCCCTTTGCTTAGAATACTGCCAGGCTGCTGCTGCTGTAATGGCACAGGCAGTTAAGGTATTTTGTTGCAGGTAGATTTTTTCCTTCATGGTAACACTGAGTTTCATACTTGATGCACAGCTAGCAAGACAAACCAAGGTACACTGCAGTGAGGTTTTCTTGTCTTCCCACACTAAAGAAGTCTGCAGAAGGCTGGAAAAATTGTATGTAGCCACATATCCTACTATAGCAGAGTTAGTGTCATCAGTGTGCTGGGCTTCTCTACAAACACAGGTAGAAAAGCTGACAGGAAATGTGTGTCCCTGAACCCATGTGCATTGGGGAAAGCTCCTGCTTCCCCTATGGCTGGTCACCCATCACCAAAACTGGAACTTTCTGCCCAGTTTTTCCCTTGTGTGTGCAATGGGGATTGACTGTTGCTGCGTGCCACGGGCTTTGGCATTGTTCTTCCCTTAGTAGTTGATATTCCTAGAAAACATTGACAGTGTTTGTAAGTGCTTGGAGCATGTGCCATTTACAGCAACCTAAACCAATCTCCTTCTCCCAGTGTGCCTCAAGTGCGATTTGCAGGAGAGGTTGCTCGACCCAGCTCTACTTTCTGGGACAGCTGATGGCACTGTGAGAGCAGCAGATGTGAATTCACCGTGTCAGATGGGAGCCTGGCCAGCTACAGTGCTGCACAAACTCCGGGTTGTAAAGTAAGTGTTGTTACACTCTTTGCACTTGGTAACTGGAAGGTTGGTGTCATAGCAGCCTTCACTCTTTGTGTGCAATCTCATCTAGTAACAGCACCATAAAGCACTGAGGGACTCGCAGTACTAGTGAGCAAAAATCCTACCTAAGATCCCCTCGACACCTGTAACTCTGGGGGTTATGGACCAGCATATCCCAGCCGTGCAGGCAGAAGCACAGCACCAAAACCGGTGTTACCGTGGCACTAGCACATCAGGAGTGTAACACCATGGATGGTATTCATGCAGCAGCTTCTCCCTCCAGTGTGAAGTTCTGCAGATTGCAGCCACTGCTCCATATACAATTCTACTGTTCTCTCAGTACCTAATGAGGCCTCAGCGATTAACTGGGTGTCAGAGCCTCAGCTAACTGGCTGCCTAGTACTAAAAAGCAAGAAAAGCCTCACAGTGCTCTATGACTTCACATGAGCATTTATTCCCTTTCCTGTCAGCAGCCTGTGGCTGGTGAGCAGAGATCCTAACAAGAGGAGTGATGCTCTCTAGTGTCTTTGCTGAGGTTTATTTATAGGAAACATTTAGTGTGATTTCTGAGCTATACAGTTGTCTTACAATGATTCCCACCCTGTCAGTAGCTGTAGAGTTCTCAGGAACTCTGCATGAATGGCCCACAGCCAAACCAGTGCAGCTACTTAATAAGGCCCTGTCAGGAAGCAGAAATGTGCTGTGGACAGGCAGTGTCAAGCACTGTAAAGCATGCAGTGGTGTTTGTGGTGGGATGTTGGCTCTCTGAGCAGTAAAACACATGCCAGTTTAAGTGAAGGATAACCATGATCCAGTAAAGATCACTGGGAAGATATGTAGTGCCTGGGTGAATTTATATACAAAATGCACAAAGACTGGATTTGCTCCTTGGCATACTTCTGTCAACACAGATATAAGGGAATCTGGAAATCAGCAAGAAAGCCTTATGTCACTGCAGCTGGATTTTTCAGCAGGGTTTCATGGTGTCAGGCCACAGCAGTACAGCCATTAAGTGCCTGTAGCAGCACTGCAGCTGATACTGCCATAGAGACTTGAGCTGGTCAGCTGGTAGAGTCTTCTTGCTGGTTTCATGTTGGTTGTGCTTCACTAACATGAGCTGTATATTGCAGGGCTCTGAAATCTGAAGGAGTCTGTGAGTCTGTACTGTATGGCCTGCCCTTCATCATCAAGCCCACAAGCTGCTGGCAGCTAGACTGGGATGAACTGGAGATAAACCAGCACAGCTTCCATGCTTTATGTCATAGTCTTCTGGTGAGTGTGTGAAAATTGCCTTCTCATGGAGCGGAACTGCCATAGAAAGGAACAGTTGGTGCACATCTAGTAAGATTTCTCTCACCTGCACCAGAAAATGTTTCAAAGCTGCAGCTTTATCTCATGGGCCAGGGTTGGGCTTGTAAATCCTTCCAGCCAATGCATCCACTGGAAAGATGCTACAGCACATCAAACCTTAGAGAGACTCAATCCCATCAGAAATCCCGTATTTGGAAGTGTGGAATGCAGAAGTCATGGTTGGGGTTAGACGTGCATCTTTAATCAGCCAAGGCTTGGGATGTGGAGGACTTTCACGGCCAGGTTGGACAAGGCTTAGAGAAACCTGCTCTAGTGGAAGGCATCCGTGCCTGTGGCAGGGGGTTGGAACTGGATGAGCTTTAAGGTCCCTTCCAGCCCAAACCAGGCTGGGATTCTGTTACTTTCCATTACTGAGAAGTTGTAAAGCAAAACTGGATTTTTTTTTAAGAACTGTCTTACGTTCAATTAGAAACAGCCACCAATCTGTCCTGACCCAGAATGCACAATAATACTCTGCTGTGTATGAACATAGCTGCCCCTGAACCCAGCAGCCCCTATAGTGAAAGTGCTGAGGAAGTGGCTATTATCCATTATTCACATCAGGTTTGGCTTTTGCCTTTTAGAAAAGGAAGTGGATGCTTTTGGCCAGACGTGAGCCACAGAACACTGGTCCAAACTGGAACACTGTGGTGCATTCCTACTACATCATTGTCCCTTCTGACTCTGCCTCTCTACTTGTCAAAGCAATCGCCGTCAGAGAGCTCTTGATGCCATCAACCTTCCCAGCCCTCCTTCCTGAACACCCTGAGAGAGTGCATGGCCCGGTGGAGGTAAGTCACCGACAGCCCTGTATAAACATACGTGGAAAGGATCCCAGTTGTACCAGCAGGGATGAGAGCAATGATCAGCATTTATGCACAGGACATGCAGCTGCTCTGGAAGATGAATCTTTCTCCCTCATTGCTGGGGAACACGGCTCTCAGTCTGCAGAGAGAGGTGCTTTAGGCATAGGATAAATGAATACATAAAATGTCTCTTCAAATAGATTCAGGCTTGTGCACTTCCTGTTGTGCATCTTGAGTTGTCTGCCTCTGCTTCAGGTGATGCTAGGAGGGGCAGAGCCCTCACTGTAGGTCTTAGCAGATAAGTAGAGGAGGAAACAGCTGGGAGAACATCTAGTGACAGCTGGAATACAATGGAGCCTCCAGAACTTCTCCCCAGCAGCTGATACGTCCTACAGCTTTCTTCATGGAAGCAAATACATGTCCTTTGAGCAATGTTGTATGTCTGTTGTGGGGAGGGGGAAGCAGCATTATGAAGCACAGAATTAAGGGGGATGGTGACCAGAAAGGGTGCTCCAGCTTGTTGGCTGATCCTGGGTACAGGGGGGGATAGGACTGCATCCTGCAAGGGAATGCTTAAACCCACTAAGAGCTGTTTGAACATGCCTCATGTTCTATACACATCTAAGAGTGGTCCTTGTGGGTAGCAGCACAGCCAAAGATCCCTTCTCTCATCACTGCAGGTGGCGTGGAGCATCTGTAACACTTCTTCCTGCAAGAACAGTCCCTGACCCTAAAACCAACAACCCCCCAAAGCAAACCCTGCAGCCCCTACCTGTCACATCTCACTAGGCTCTTTCTTCTGTCTGAGCAGAGTGCCCTGAACAGCCTGGAAGTAGAAGTTGCTTATAACCCCTTGCACCTAAAAAGCAACCTCTACAAATACCTGAAGAGTATGTTGTACAGACCTCTGCACAGGCAGCAGGCCCAGCCGAGGGACCAGCGACCAGAGCGGCATCAGCCCAAGCAGGTATGTCCTTTGCCTTTGACTAGCCTACCTAGTGTCCGTTCTGCCCTTGTGGTGTGCATTCCTGTTCTGTCCTTGTGTTGCAGCATCAGAGCAGAGCCAAAGCCACGGTGGCACCGCTTCTGATGGCTCCTTCTCCTGCCCCAGCGTTCAGGCCAGCAGCAGCCAGGAGGGATTCCTGCGAGCGCTCCCTGCTCCCCAAAGAGTACGAGGAGTTCCTGCAGTGAGCCAGGAGCTGCTCCCAGCAGCCACAGCCGGGCAGCCAGGGCTCGAAGCTCGGCCTTGGGCAGACCAGCACTTCCCATTGTTCGTTCCTCCTTCTTGTTACAGTTTTGTTAGTCACCAAGTAGTCAGCAGAAAGCTGCTCCGGGGCCCTCTGTCCAGAGATGGAGCTACCCTCCAATGCCCCCCATTTCCCATTTCTGTCAGCACACATCACCAACATGCCTCAAATTCGGGTTTCTGAGACTAGGCTGGGACAGGCCACAAACCACAGATTGCTGTCAGGAGGTGCAGAAAAGCCACCTCAGGGCGGTGAGGAAGTCAAACAGATAAATAGGCAGAAACATCAAGCTGCCCTCATCCTGCAGGAGGATCAGGGTGTTTGAACAGGCATAAACCGGAGCTTTTGAATTTCATCTTAAAGCTCAGAGCTCTGCCCTCCTGAGAGCACCACCCATGGTGATGCCGATTTCCTTGCTTCCATAACTGGTCTCACTGCCCCAGCTCATGGAGGGGTTTGTAGCAAGTGCCAAGCTGGCTCCTACACAGTGACTGCTCCCTGCAGCTGCAGCACAGCACCCAGCAGTGGCTGCTTGGATGCTCTCCTCCCTCTAGCCCATCTGTGCCCATGGAGCTGTTCCACAGACACAGTTGGAACAACTTTGGCAGTGTTCAGAACATGGGGAGAGTTGGTCTGGAGCTTTCCACAGCTTCTGGCCGGTGCTTGCACAACTCCTAGCCTGGTTTTCAGTGCAGCCGTAGGTCAGCTACCCCTGGCAGGGCAGGAGCTGAGGGCAGCGCACTGGTCTCACTGGGCTTCCTGGATGCACAGCACCAGCTGCCCTTTGTGTTCTACTCTGTTCTGACAAGCTGTTTCAAAATAAAGTTATCCCCTGTAACACCCACCTGGTGCCTGCAGTTTGCACACAGCAACCTCAGCACCGAGCTGTACTGCCCGTGAAAGCTGCATCAGCCGCTCCGCACGTTGGACACCTGCAGCTCCACGGGACAGAGCAGACCTGGAGCACTGAGATACAGGGACTGCAGAGCAGGAGAGACCCCGGGGCTCTGCTCCCAGGGGTGGGCGTCATCACTGAGCTCTTAGAGCCTCACACTGGAGTCAACAGCAAGGATTAGGGGCAGCCAGCCGGGCCCACGCTACGCAATGCCCAGAGCTCTTCTCTGGAGCAGGCAGAACTGCTCTTGGGATGAGCACATGGACCTGCCATAGATGGGAGCAGCAGCACGGGGCTGCCCAGCAGCCAACCCCCAGCAGCAGATGCTGCTGCTCAGGCAGGCTCAGATGCTGCTGCTCAGGCAGGCTCAGATGCTGCTGCTCAGGCAGGCTCAGATGCTGCTGCTCAGGCAGGCTCAGATGCTGCTGCTCACACCTCTCGTCCCAGGCAGGAGCTGCCTCAGCCTCCCTCTGATTCCCAAAGCCCCTTAGGCTTTTTCCCTTCTCCTGCTGCAAAAGCCCAGCAGGGAACAGGACCTGCACAGAACAGCCGCAGATTGCTCCTGTGCTGTTCTGTTACAGGACTGAGGCCCCCCCTCGCAACATGGGCATCAGGCAAGTGCCCAGTCAGAGCTCCCCACCTTGCCACCATCTCACCAGTCAGGGGACCTGAACACGATGCTCCAGACTTCCCAGTGGTGTGTGGCTCCTTGGGTCTGAGCAGGGGCTGCAGAAGTCATGCTCAGTCCTCTGCAGAGGTGCACTGTAGTGCTGATGCCTGTCTGCACGGTGTTCTGCTGCCATCTCTATCCACAGGCTGGTAAACCTGCACAAGGCAGCAGCAGCCCAGACTCATAGAAAACCAGTGCCAGGGTGTCTGTGGGCCCCACGGAAGGGACACACAACCTCTCAGAACCACTACCAGCACCAGAAGTACAACCTGGTTTCCCCCTGCATAGGTTTCTGCCAAGGCTGGGCACAGCAATCCCAGCCAAACCCCTGGCCTCAAGACACACAGCTGTGATCACTGGTTTTGCCATTAAAGTCAATGGGACTGAAGAGCTGGAGCCTGGCACTGCCCAGGCCTATGCTTGGAGGCCATCACATTTTCTGCTCCCATCAGCCCGTAAAGGTATCTGTGAACCTGACTCTGTTCCTTAACGCCCCGGCATCTGCGCATCCTAACCACAGCTGGACCCAGCACACACTTTCCTCCATGGTTTCCTCTCAGCTCAGTAGCTCAGGCACCAACACGAACTCGATACCATGTGAACACTGCTCAGCTGTGTCCCCAGATGCTACCTTGGGTACCCGACAGCCCCGACATGCCACAGGCAAACGCTTCATTCCAAGACATCCAACCTTTAATATTAAAATAATTCTGTATAAAAATACTTTTGGAACGTCTCTCACGCACCGCAGTGGGCATCCCGGCCCCGCACCCGGACAGGGAGCCAGCGCAGAGCCAGAGCAGCAGGCGCAGGGGGACGGAGCCAGCTCCAGAGCACAGCAGCGCCAGCCATGGCTCTCCTGCTGTGGAAAGGGCTTCCAGGGAAACGCAGCCCCTGAGCACAGGGGAGCCTCAGCCAGAGCAGCCCCTGGCCCCAGGCCACCCCCAGGGCCACCACTGCTCTCGGACGGGCCCCCCAGTCCCTCCTAGTCCAGCACAGTGCAGCAGCTGCTATATCACTCCTAAGTCCTCGTAGACGGGCGACAAGCTGCACTCATCCACAGACTGCTCCTGCTTGCGCGCGTGCTGGGGCTTCAGCACCTGGCTGTAGAGCACCTCCACGTTGTTGTTGTTGCTGCTGTTGAGGCTGGGTTTCACAACTGCCTTCTCGGAAGCAGCACTGCCCCGCTGCCTGCCCGCCTCCCCGCTCTTCTCCGTGCCTTTAGGGATAAAGGCTGCCTGGGGCTTGGGGGCAGGCAGCGGCTTGGGACCCTTGGCCTTGGCCTGGAAGGCCGGTACCGAGTAGTCGTCGGTGCTGGGGCTGTAGGGGTACTCGTAGCCGGCCCGGCCGTCGTGGCCCTGGGTGCGCCAGGCCTCGCCCGTGGGCCGCGCCTCGTCGTAGATGCAGGCGGGCGGGGGCAGCGCGCGGGGAGCGCGGCCCTCGGGCTCGTCGTAGATGTGCTCCCCCCGTGCGGGCACCGCGGGGCCCTGCCCATGGAGCCCAGCCCACACCTGCTCGTAGAGGCCTGGGCAGAGCGGCCGCTGCTTCCCCTCGTCCGCGGCTTTGCTGTCGATGGGGTCCGAGTACAGCGGGTCCGGGCGCGGGCGGGAGCCCTTCACCGAGTCCAGCGGCTCCGAGTACACCGCGGAGGGGTCCTCGGCCGGCAGCAGGGCACGGGGCACCTTCGGCAGCGGGGAACGGGGGGGGGTGCTGGGGACGGCAGGCTTGGCCTGTACCACAGGGAGCTCTGGCAGGGTCCGTGCCTTCAGCAGGGACGCTGCGTCTCTCTCCTCTGCCGCCACACTGGGCCTGGGGGCCAGTCCTCCCTTGGGGGCTGGGGCATCATCTCCCTCCGTGGGCAGCTCCAGGCTCAGAGAGTCGGCCAGGGCCTGTCGGATGAGCACCACGCTGGGGCTGTCCGAGTCCAGCGAGCCACAGCTCTGACGGTTCTCCTCCACCTGTGCTTTCTGCTCCCTGATGCAGGCTTCCACCAGCCGGAAGATCTCGTTGCCCTGCTTGGTCTCGAAGGTGAAGTTCCCTGGGCCGGAGCTGCAGCGCCTGCCAGCTTCGAAGGAGAACATCACCTGCAGGGGAAGCGGAAGGGTCACATCCTGCCCAGCACCTGCTGACGCAGCACATCCTGTGGGCAGCACATCCTGCTGTGCTCATCCTGCACATCCCACGGAAGAGACCCCATGGGACACGCAGCTCCTTCTGCTCCCTGCACTGAGGCTGCAGCTCAGTGAGCAGCTCCCTGGGGGGGGGCTGTGGCCAGCAGCTGTGCTCAGCACTGTGCAGTGCTGCCCAGCAGCCCAGAGCAACCTGTGCAGCTGGAGCTGCGTGCATACCTGAGGGGACATCAGTGCAAGATGCCCCAGGGCCGGAGCTGCAGGTCCTGCTGGAGCTCTGCTGCCTCACCTGAGCAGCTCCAGCAGCGTCAGTCTAGGAAATAGCAGGCAGGTAGCACCGAGAACAGAGCGGTGCGAGATGACGAGTGACGGTCCAGCACAGGGAACTATTATGGGCAGCCTGGAAAGTCAGCTCTAGGCAGGCACAAGGGAAGTGATCCACAGGCACGAGATACAAGACGTGGAACATGGCTTTCCACAAGAGAACGGCCAGAAGCAGCAGCTTGGCTACCAGCAGTAAGCAGTGCATCTGCCTTAGCAGCACTACTCTGTTAATGGTATGAAGTACTCTAAGGAGAAGTCTTGCAACAAGGCTGTGTTCCTCAGGCCTGAGCTCACGCTCAGGTTCCCACCAGCAGATGCTCACTTCCTTCTGCACCTCAGTCCCTGAATCCAGGTGGGATTTCTGCCCCGTGGGTGCATTCTCACACGCAGCAGCAGCCCCTGGGGTTGCTACAAAAGCCCCTGGGGCCAGACTTCCTTTTGGGGGTCAATGCTGCCAAACACAAGACGTGCCAAGCCACCACTGCTTGGGGCCTGTGGGTGCAGCTGCCTGCTCCTCGCACTATGCAGCTCCTGTCCTGCCCTGGCACGGACCCTGCAGCTGAGCAGCACGGCTGCTTCCACTTCTGTTTTGGGAAGGTGCTGCAGGAGGCACCCTTAGCAGACTGCAGCTGGCAGCAGCGCTTCTAGAAACAGCCCTGGGAGAGCACTTCCTCCCAATGCAGCGCGGCAGGCACCCCTTGTGCTCAGGGGAGCAGCAGGACGGATCGGGGACCTACTGCTGGGGGACACTGGAGAAGGGACAGACCTACACAGGTCAGCCAGGCTAAGAGCAATATGCCCCATAAGGTGAGCCAATCTAGAGGAAGTGGTGTCCCAAAGAGTCCCTCCTGCTCCGACCACTATTCTACAGAAGGGATGGAGCTCTCAGCCAGGCTAAGAGCAGTATGCCCCATAAGGTGAGCCAATGTAGAGGAACTGGTGTCCCAAAGAGTCCCTCCTGCTCCAACCACCATTCTACAGAAGGGATGGAGCTCTCAGCCAGGCTAAGAGCAGTATGCCCCATAAGGTGAGCCAATCTAGAGGAACTGGTGTCCCAAAGAGTCCCTCCTGCTCCGAGCACCATTCTACAGAAGGGATGGAGCTCTCAGCCAGGCTAAGAGCAGTATGCCCCATAAGGTGAGCCAATGTAGAGGAACTGGTGTCCCAAAGAGTCCCTCCTGCTCCGACCACCATTCTACAGAAGGGATGGAGCTCTCAGCCAGGCTAAGAGCAGTATGCCCCATAAGGTGAGCCAATGTAGAGGAACTGGTGTCCCAAAGAGTCCCTCCTGCTCCGAGCACCATTCTACAGAAGGGATGGAGCTCTCAGCCAGGCTAAGAGCAGTATGCCCCATAAGGTGAGCCAATCTAGAGGAAGTGGTGTCCCAAAGAGTCCCTCCTGCTCCGAGCACCATTCTACAGAAGGGATGGAGCAAACCTGAGAGGTCCCTGGAGGCTGGGGGGAGCTTGTGCGCTGCACAGAACTTGCCCGTCCCCAGCACGGGCTGGGGAGTGCTGGGATGAAAAGTGGGGACAAGCCAGCTGCAGGGGCTGCAATGGCCCCAGCGGGAGCGGGTCAAGGACCACGTAAGAGAGGGCTCTGCACAGCAATGCCCTCTGTGGGGCACATCCTGCCAGCCTGCGCCTCTGCACGGTGACACGGGTGGGAGCTGAGGACTGACGGACTCACAGGCATCCCTGAGGGCCCTGCTCTGGCTGCTAAGGGCTGCAGCGGTCCTGGCATTCAGCAGAGCCCGCTTCCCAGCTGGCACAGCTGCTTGGGCACATCAGCTCCTTACCCCTGCCATGGGAAAACGCATGGGGGAACAGCACACGGCATCCCCAGCCCCTCACCTTGTCCCGGCCATGGGAAAACGCATGGGGGAACAGCACACGGCATCCCCGGCCCCTCACCTTGTCCCGACCATGGGAAAACCCATGGGGGAACAGCACATGGCATCCCCGGCCCCTCACCTTGTCCCGGCCATGGGAAAACCCATGGGGGAACAGCACACGGCATCCCCGGCCCCTCACCTTGTCCCGGCCATGGGAAAACCCATGGGGGAACAGCACACGGCATCCCCGGCCCCTCACCTTGTCCCGGCCATGGGAAAACCCATGGGGGAACAGCACACGGCATCCCCGGCCCCTCACCTTGTCCCGCCCGTATCTCCGGAGCAGACGGTAGGGCCAGACGTAGAGGATCTCATTTGTGCGTGGCTCCTTCAGGACGAGGCTGTCACGCTCGGCCTTGAGCACATAGGCACCGCGCAGCTCGCATCGCTCCGCAGCCTCGGTCCTCTGCACCGTCACCCAGAAGCTGTTCACTGCGGGGACAGGGATGCTCGGGGCAGGGCACAGGAAACCACGTCCCCAGGCAAGGCCTCGCGGGCCCAGCGGAGCCCTGGTGCCAGGGCAGCGGCAGGAGAGGCCCCGCAGGAAGCAGCCCCAAGCCGGGGCACTGCCGGGTCCCACCTTCATCTCTCGAGTAGTAGATGGAGTTCACGGCCATCTCCAGGGCTGGGGCCTCCCCGCCGCCCTCTCTGCCGCGCCGGGCCGCCACGCCAGCATGGCTGGGGCCATTCCCCTGGCAAGGGAGAGCGGATCAGCCCCAGCTCCCCCATCCCACACTGCCCCCCGCCAGCCCCCCTGCCCTCTCCAAGGGGCCAGCCCAGCCCCACACAGCTCGGCCACTCTGCAGCCACACCAAGCCCTTCCCTGCCCATGGTCAGTGAGAGACCAGAGGGTGCCCACCCCCAGCTCCCATGAACGGGGCTCCCGGCACCACCAGGAATGCTTTCCCAGTGACACAAGGCAGGGAGCTGAGGAAATGAGCCAGTAACACCAGGGTCTGTGTCCTGCCTCTGCACAGGCAGGGAGGTGGTGCCAGTGTTGGTGCCCAGCCCGCAGAAGGGAAGCAAGTGCTTCTATTTTAACACATGCAGAACTGAAAGTGCATTGCACACAGCCTGTCAGCAGCCCTGTCCCAGCAGCAGGGTCCCCTACGGGCTGTGGGGGGGATGCACCCTCAGTGCTACCCCCAGGTAGCAAAGATCCTCTTCCAGGGAAGGCCCCCACAAACCAAAGGCTCACAGATGCGCTGCAAGAGCTGCTGCAGCAGATCCTGCACTGTCTCCCAAGGGTCTGCACTTGGGCAGGAGCTGGAAGCTGTTTCTCAAGGGCACGTGGGATGAGCTTGCAGCAGTGTAAGTCTTGCAGAAGCCAGGCTGTCACAGTTTCACTTTAAAACCTGACACATGAGCTTCTTAACAAGACCCAAGGCATAAAGCGAGGCATTGGGCCCTCTTGTTTGGCTCCTAAACAGAATGGGGCCTGCTAAAACCCAGTGTCCTTAGAGCCAACAGCAGCAGCTCCTGCTCAGGTAAAGCACGGAACGCAGCAGGGTCCAGCCTGGGGTCTCGAGGGCCGCCTGATCCCCCAGCTCCCTTCAGGGCTCCATTTGGCTGCACTCTCCTTCATCTCCCAAAGAACACGAAATCCCGAACTCCAGAGCTCTGTGGCCTCGCTGCCACGCTGCTGACCCTGCCTGCAGGGGAAGGCTGCAGAGCTGCAGCTGGGGCACAGGCACTGGGTGGGGGTTCCAGCAGCAGGAGAGAGCAAGCCCCAGGGCTGGGCGAGGGGGGGCCACTGGCCACTGACAGCCGGAGCCAGGCAGGTCCCAGAGCTGGGCACCAGCAATGCTCTTGGGGCTCTGCTTCCGTCAGTGCTGCGGCAGGAAAGGCAGCAGTGGGTGAGACAAGAGGAAATGATGCTCCTCAGCCATCACCAGCCGGTCCCTGGGGGGGGGGGGGGGGTGAATGGGGGTGAGGACAGGCTCCAAGACAGGGAAAAGCCCCACCTGGAATGGTGCTGCAAGCAAGAGTTACTGGCGGTGCTGAGAAGTGCTGTAAGCTGCTGCCTCCTGGCGTGGTGGGAGCTATGGGGAGGGGACCAGAGCCTCAGCGACAGTGCTCTGACCTCTGCGACCACCCGTGGATGCTCTGGGGCGTCTCTCCCTTCAGTGCCAACCCCTCCCGATGGGTAGGAAGGGGTCACCCCTCCGCCCGGGGCCCGCTGTCCCCCCCGGGGCCGTCTTGGCCGAGGGCCCCTCTCTCGCCCCAGGCTCACCGGGAAGGCGATCTCGCACAGCTTCGCCACCCACTCCTCGCTCTGCTGCTTGTCAGCCGCGAAGAGGTAGCTCCTGTCGCTGGTTTCCAGGCGGAACACGGCGGTGCCGGCGCGGGGGCCGCTCTCGGGCACGGGCCCCACGCTGGTGCAGTCCGCCAGCCGCACCACCGTCTTGTCCAGCCGCCCGCTCCCCAGCCGCTCCGGTGGCACCGGATCCTTGCACTCGAAGAACTCCAGGCGGGCGACGCCGTGTTGGCTGGCCGGGTACAGCACGAACCAGCTCCGCTTCCACTTCTGCAAGGCAGCGGGGTCACACCGGGCCCGGGCCGGGCACCAGCGAGGGCGCCCGGGATGTTCGGCCGGGCCGGCAGCTCACCGGGAGCGGCCCCGCGGCGGCGGCGATCGGCCCCGACCGCACCCAGACAGAGCCGGGGGGAGCCGAGACTCGGCGGGGAGGGGGCAGCCGCAGGACCCCTCGGCCCAGGCGGGCGGGTGGCCCACAGAGCCCCGGCCCCGCTTCCCCCGTCGCCAGGCAGTGCTCTCGGCCCGGCGGGGGGGGCCACAGGCAAGGGGGCAGAGACCTCGCCCGGCCCCGGCCTGACCCCCACCCCGGTGCCGCCCCCCCACCAGCCCGACCCTCGGGGACGGAGGGGAGGGGAAGGGACGTGTGGCGGGGCCCCACCTTGGTGCCGAACTTGTGGCTGTGCTGCACCAGCAGCGGCCCCTCCTTGGCCGGCGGGTCCATCCCGCTCCTCGCCGCTGCCCGTGCTTCCGCCCGCCGCCAACGGCGCCGGGCCGGGGCGGGGACGCGCTGCGGACGCACGTGGCGGGGGGAGTGCGTGCGTGCGTGCGTGCGTGCGTACGTACTGCGAGCCGGGCACGTGCGCTGCGCGCCGTGCGCTGGGACCTCTCCGCCGGTAGCGAGCGGGGTCCCGGCACGGACCTCCGGGAGCCCGGGCGGTTCCCGTGGCCCCGGCACCTGCGGCCCTGGCTCTCGGCGCGGGGCTGGCCCTACCGGAGCCCCGCTACCCGGCCCTGTACGGCACCGCCTGGGCATGAGGCCGGGAGCGGGATCGTCCCACCCGGCGCCACCTCCACTGGGACGGAGCCGTGGCAGCAACAGCCCGCGGCCGACCGGCCCTGTCAGGGGCGAGGAGGGAGCTGGCTCCTGCTGCTGCCGGCTCCGCTCTGCCGTGTCCTCATCCCACGGGAGAGGTGTCGGCTCCAGACCTGTTTGAGGACGTGTCCCACGCTCAGAGAGCCCGGGGAGGAGATGGAGCCTTGGCCCTACCCCTGCCACCCCCGCCAGGCGTCAGGGCCTTCCTACCCGGCAGCTTTGCCATCTCTGGCGGCAGCTGAGTTAGGTCAAGCTCAGTGCGGACACTGAGCCGCAGCCTGTGACCAGGGCCCACAGGGCACCCTGGGAGGTGGGTGTCCAGCACCCCGGCACAGCACGGTCCTTGCCCCGGGTACTGGTAGTTACACAAGTGCTGCAGGGAATGAACGGCTGCAGAGAGAGGTCTTTGTAGACATCTAAAATGACGATCTGAGCAGTGCAACACCCTGGCAGGTCACCTGGGAGATAAGGGATTAAAACCTGTCCTGCCCCACTCCATGAAGGACCCTCCTGCGCATCACCCCAGCCAGGCACCCTCTGGGGTGGGGAAGGCTTCGGGGGTGCTGCAGAGCACGGCTCCATCTGACATCAAAACTGACAAACAGGAAAAGTGGTCAGGAAAGGAGCAGAGCGATGCAGTGACGTCAAACACAGGCCTGCGCGTAGGCAGGTACTGCACAGGGGTCTGCGGCTGCAGGACAGGGAACTAATGACGTGGCAGCACTTCTGCAAGCCACAACCTGTGGGACAGAGACATCATGAGCCAGATGCGTCAACAGCTCAGAGCAATGTGGAACAGATCCAGGACATGGTCTTCGGTCTTGGGAAGCTGCAGAGGCAGAAGAAATAAATGCCCTCGGCCGGTACTGGGAACAAATCGGCATCTGAGGACATGGGGGACAAGGTGTCGGGGTGGTGGGGACATTGGGCTGGGCCCCGGTGCCAGTGGGCGGTGGTGGCTGCAACCCTCCCGTGCAGCACCGGGCTGGGCTCGGGACCAGGCACCCACCGGGGGGGGTGGCTCTGGCATCTCCCACCGAGGCGATCTCCGGATCGGGCTGAACCGCCGGGGCCAGTGCGGGGCCGTTTTGCCCGGGGGACGCGGGACCCCCCCCCGCCCCGCCCCGCCCCGCTCCGCTCCGCCGGGGCCGCCCCTTGCGCTGCGGCGGGCGAGTCTCCGCCGGGGGAGGGCAGGCGGCGGGGCTGTCCCTCCGCGCACCCCCATCCCTCCCTCCGCCCTTCTCTCCGCGCATCCCTCTGTCCCTCAGTGCATCCCTCTTTTCCTCCGCGCATCCCTCCACTTCTAACCGCATCCCTCCGAGCATCCCTCTGTTCCTCCGCGCATCCCTCCATCTCCCCGTGCATCTCCCCGTACATCCCTCCCCGCATCCCCCCGCACCTCCCGCCCGCTTATGGCGGGGCGGCCGCGCTTCCTCTGCGGCGTGGTGGAAGGTAGGTCCGGTCTCTCCGGGGCCCCACCCGGGCATTGCAGGGGCTGGCCAGGTCACCTGGGGCGAACCGGGGCCGGGAAGGGCTTGCAGGGAGGCAGCACAGGACCAGGTCTCTGCCCTGGGGTACAGGACCAGCACCCCCGACTCTTCCCAGAGCACTGCTGCACCCTGCAGCCAGCACCGCACAGCCGACCCGCATCGCCCCGCCATGGGGATCCGCGGCTCTGCCCCCAGCTCCCTGCAATGGGTTTTTCTCTGCCCTGGGTGTGCGGGAGCAGCATCCTCCTGTGAGCCCCTGCTGCCCCCTCTGCCCGCAGTGCAGAGCTGCTTGGGCCATGCCCAGGGCTGGCCAGCAAAAGCCTGGGCTCTCTGTATGGTTCAGCCCCGTCCTCCTGCTTCCCAGTGCCCAATTCCTGTTTCTACAGCAGCTCTGGAGCCAGGCCTGGCACCTACTGGGCAAAAGCATCTCTGCTTTCCCTGGCAGCACAGTGCACTGCTGAAGCTACTGCCTGTCCTGGGAGGAACCAAAAACACCACGCAAATAAATGCAAAATAAGTAAAAAGTGCAGGGATGGGGAAGTTGATAGTAAAAAGAATGTCAAACAAGAATCATTGACATAGAAAGCTGACTTGGGAAAGAGAAGGACACATGCTGCTAGTAGAGCTCCTCCGGGGGGAGGAAGTTCCTGGACACTGAGGAAGGACAGGCATTCCTATCCCGGTAGCACAGGGCCTGGCAGGGGCAGCTGTAGTAGGGCCAAGCCAGGGCAGGAGTGATGAGTCCTGCACAGAGCTCCCTGCTCCCTTCTGGCACCTGGGTATGGGGAGCAGCAGCCAGAGAACAGACTGGTGCTTCTGGTGACCTGCACCCAGTACAGGAGCAGGGCTGGGAACAGTTGAGCCTGCTTCCCAATGTGTTCAACAGAAATTTGCCAGTAGTTAAGCAGAAAGTGCTGAGGGACATCCCACAGTTTGGCAAGTGATGGCATTGGTGGGTTGTAGTGACCCGGGCCATGGAAGAGCCGAGGTCCCAATGCACAGCATCACCCAGCAGCACTCGGCTGTCTCTGGGAAAGCAGAGCACCAGCATCACCCCTCTGGAGGTGCAGCCACGGATGCAAGGAGATTTTGATGGTAGAGCTTCAGTCACTTTTCTGAGCAGAATGCACTGGGATGGTGCTTCCCCAGAGCTGCTGCTGGCAAGACACGTGCTGGGATGAGCAGCGTATGTGTGACCTGTGCCAGGTCACAGCCGAGGGTGGGCAGGGCATGTGCAGGCAGATGCTGTACAGGGACTCCTGGGGCCAAGCAGGAGTTTCTATGGATTGGGAAGTGGAAAATCTATTTATCATGGAAGTACCTTTTTAGGGTGAAATGTTTGCAGGATCCTTGAGTGGCCACAGTGGGGTGGGGGGGGAGGTGATGGGATCACCATGTAGATGTTCACCCAGGTAGATCTCTGCAAAGGAGATAACTGTTCCGTGTGTGCTGTGGCACCACCAACCACAGCAGTGGCCAAGGTTGGGGTTGGGGGCTGCAGGGTGGGTTTCTGCCAAAGGGAGCAGGGCATGGGGGTCCTCTCGCAGTCCAACCCGCCTTGGTGCACTCAGGAACCTTGGGGAAATGGGATGTTTGCTGGGGAATGTTGCTTCATGGCAGATGCTGGAGCTGGATCTTTCTCCCACACCAGCAGAGTCATTGGGAGGTGCCCTTGTGTGCTGCTCAGTCCCAGGAATGCATTCATTCCCCTCTCAGAAAGTGCATTGATCGATTTAGAAGCTGAAACTGGGAAGCTGCCTTGATGGTTCATTGCCATCACCGTTCAAAGGGTGTTTTCTGTGAGACTTCACACTGCAGCTGCCAGATCTTGCAGAGACATAAAGTGATGGAAGGCTCTTCTTTTGCTGAAGTTCAGGTCTGTTCTGGGCCACTTACAGGTTCCCCTTAACCTATTGTTGAAGCTGTCAAATCTGCCTCTTTCCAACCCACTTACCTGCTTGTCCTTCTCCTGTCCCCAGGTGAAGTGGCTTGCTTTCCAATGGGTATTCTCTGCACCTCCCCGGTCTTCCTTCATGCAGGAATAGGAAGGGTCCCTCCTCAAAAGCATTCCCAACAGGGGAGTGGGTGCTGCATGTCCAGCAGTGTCCCTCAGTGCACGGTGTTCAGCCACAGACAGTTCCTGCCATGCAGAGCACAGGGCAGCCCATCCGCTGCTGTGGTGCTGCAGTTTGGGTCACACTGGTGCCCAGCAGCCACCTAAAGCAGCAGCGCAAGGGGAAATCTCAAGAAACACTTGAGAATTTGCTGACTGCAGATGTGCATTTCCTGCATTCCCTTTTGTTGACGTGAACCTTCTGGAAGGGCAATGTCCTTCGGGCCAGCCTGGGCGCTCCTTGCTGAGTGCCTTTGGTAGCAGACAGCTGGCGTGGTTGCTCCCTGTTGTGCTTCCCCTCTCTGGGCTGTCCCTGTGTAAGCTTATGGGGATGGTGTTTTCCAGTGGGGAACAGACAAGGTGTCTGAACCATCTTGTGCATCCCCAGCCCCTGCGGACAGCCCTTCAGGCTGTTTGTGTGCCCTGAGCTCAGCAGCTCTGCCATGGGCCGGTGACACTGCCCCAGGGCCCTGCCCTGCTGTGGTGCAGGGTCCTGGCTGCAGGGTCCTGGCTGCAGGGTCCTGGCGGCAAGGTCCTGGCTGCAGGGTCCTGGCTGCAGGGTCCTGGCTGCAGGGTCCTGGCTGCAAGGTCCTGGCTGCAGGGTCCTGGCCGCAGGGTCCTGGCTGCAAGGTCCTGGCTGCAGGGTCCTGGCTGCAGGGTCCTGGCTGCAGGGTGTGGGGGAGCTGCACCAGTGCAGTCTTGCTGCAGTTTGAGTTGTGCGGTTGTTAAAGACAGGGTGAGCAGCTTGTAGAGCGCACACAGGAGCAGTGATGCTCTGCTTGACCCAGCTCACGCAGGCACAGCGAGATGCAGAGGGCAGCAGAGCTGGTCTCTGTAATGAGAAAATCCACAGGCAGCAACCTGTGGGGTGGCTGTACCCAGTTCTGCCCCAGTGAGCCCCACACCCAAGCCAGCCCGCAGCCATCTGCTCTAGGCCTGGCTGCAGATTCCCCATCCTGGCTGAAGTGCTACCCTGTGCAGTCCTTCACAGCTGCCTCCTCTGGGAAGGATGGAAGCACAGACATTACACCCAGTTGCCTGAGTACCAGCGCAGCAAGATCGTAGCTCAGTAATGGATGTTTGAAGTGCTCAGAGGTGAACAACAGGGGGATTTCTGGATTAAGAGCAGCCACTTGGGGATAGTACAGAAAGAAGTTGGTTTAAGGCAATGACTGACGGCTTGTCCCTCTCCCCACCCCCCTTTACAGGCTTCTACGGGAGACCATGGTCTGTGGAGCAAAGGAAACTCCTCTTTGAATGGCAAGTACCCTGCATTGTCCTCTCTGAAGGTACTAGCCTGTGGCAGAGGGACAAGGTGGAAGCAGAGCACTGTGGAGGCGAGAACAGTGAAGGAAAACATGCTGGTGGAGGCTCCTGGGGCTGACCTGCCTTAGGACACGGGGGCAATGCTGGTGAAGGGGCCTATGCTTCTCCTAGGGCAGCTCCTGCAGTGTCCCCTATCCCATCCCATCCCCTCCCAGCCCTCTGGCAACCCCAGATGCAGCGCAGGGACAGCTCCGGGACAGCCGTGGCTGTGCTGCCGGCAGATGGTGCTGGGGCTCTGCCGCAGCCCAGCTGCAGCCAGATGTGCCTGGGGAAGAGGGCCGGGGGCCCGGCAGGGGATGGGTGGGCGCTGGCTCGGTGCTGCAGTGGGGGTGCAGACCCCAGTGGGGCAGGGGTGGCCCGTGGGGGGGTTGGAGAGGAGCAGGAAGGTGCCTTGGGGAGCAGCAGCAAAGCCGCTCTGTGCTGCTGGAGCGTGGTGGGGGTTGGCTGGGGCAGGAGGGGGCTGGGGGGGAGCTGGAAATGGGAAGTTCGAGCCATGAGGGTGAACGCGGGCCGTTCAGGGGGCTAGAAGCCCACCTCCAGTGCTGAGCTGGCAGGGTGAGCCCTCATCTCCTCACCTCTGAGCTGTGCGGGCCTGGGCAGCGCCATGGGGCAACAGCCCCCGTGGGTACCTGGCTGCAGGATGTGCTGCGTGACCACTGCCACCAGCTCCCCCTGGCCTGGGCCACCGTCCTGGAGCCAGGCTCATCCCTGTGGGAACAGGGCACAGCAAACCCACATCACTGTGACTCCATCACTTTATCCTGAGGCTGCCATTCCTGCCTGGCTGGAGGTGGCCTTTGTGTCCCTGTGAGTCCCCATGTGTGTCTGTGTGTCATCCGTGTCCCTGTGACCGGAGGATGTGGGCTGTGTGCTGGTCACTGCAGGGGCAGTGCACTGGGGACAGTGGGGCTGTGTGCTGGACACTGCATGGGCAGTGCACTGGGGACAGTGGGGCTGTGTGCTGGTCACTGCAGGGGCAGTGCACTGGGGACAGTGGGGCCGTGTGCTGGTCACTGCATGGGCAGTGCACTGGGGACAGTGGGGCTGTGTGCTGGACACTGCATGGGCAGTGCACTGGGGACAGTGGGGCCGTGTGCTGGTCACTGCAGGGGCAGTGCACTGGGGACAGTGGGGCCATGTGCTGGTCACTGCATGGGCAGTGCACTGGGGACAGTGGGGCTGTGTGCTGGACACTGCATGGGCAGTGCACTGGGGACAGTGGGGCCTGTGCTGGTCACTGCAGCGGTCACTGCATGGGCAGTGCACTGGGGACAGTGGGGCTGTGTGCTGGTCACTGCACGGGCAGTGCACTGGGGACAGTGGGGCCGTGTGCTGGTCACTGCAGGGCAGTGCACTGGGGACAGTGGGGCCGTGTGCTGGTCACTGCATGGGCAGTGCACTGGGGACAGTGGGGCCGTGTGCTGGTCACTGCAGGGCAGTGCACTGGGGACAGTGGGCGTGTGCTGTCACTGCATGGGCAGTGCACTGGGGACAGTGGGGCCGTGTGCTGGTCACTGCACGGGCAGTGCACTGGGGACAGTGGGGCTGTGTGCTGGTCACTGCATGGGCAGTGCACTGGGGACAGTGGGGCCGTGTGCTGGTCACTGCATGGGCAGTGCACTGGGGACAGTGGGGCCGTGTGCTGGTCACTGCATGGGCAGTGCACTGGGGACAGTGGGGCTGTGTGCTGGTCACTGCATGGGCAGTGCACTGGGGACAGTGGGGCTGTGTGCTGGTCACTGCATGGGCAGTGCACTGGGGACAGTGGGGCTGTGTGCTGGTCACTGCACGGGCAGTGCACTGGGGACAGTGGGGCTGTGTGCTGGTCACTGCATGGGCAGTGCACTGGGGACAGTGGGGCCGTGTGCTGGTCACTGCATGGGCAGTGCACTGGGGACAGTGGGGCCGTGTGCTGGTCACTGCACGGGCAGTGCACTGGGGACAGTGGGGCCGTGTGCTGGTCACTGCAGGGCACACTGGGGACAGTGGGGCCGTGTGCTGGTCACTGCATGGGCAGTGCACTGGGGACAGTGGGGCCGTGTGCTGGTCACTGCATGGGCAGTGCACTGGGGACAGTGGGGCTGTGTGCTGGTCACTGCATGGGCAGTGCACTGGGGACAGTGGGGCCGTGTGCTGGTCACTGCACGGGCAGTGCACTGGGGACAGTGGGGCTGTGTGCTGGTCACTGCATGGGCAGTGCACTGGGGACAGTGGGGCCGTGTGCTGGTCACTGCATGGGCAGTGCACTGGGGACAGTGGGGCCGTGTGCTGGTCACTGCACGGGCAGTGCACTGGGGACAGTGGGGCCGTGTGCTGGTCACTGCAGGGGCAGTGCACTGGGGACAGTGGGGCCGTGTGCTGGTCACTGCATGGGCAGTGCACTGGGGACAGTGGGGCTGTGTGCTGGTCACTGCACGGGCAGTGCACTAGGGACAGTGGGGCTGTGTGCTGGTCACTGCACGGGCAGTGCACTGGGGACAGTGGGGCTGTGTGCTGGTCACTGCATGGGCAGTGCACTGGGGACAGTGGGGATGGGTGCTGGTCACTGCAGGGGCAGTGCACTGGGGACAGTGGGGCCGTGTGCTGGTCACTGCATGGGCAGTGCACTGGGGACAGTGGGGCCGTGTGCTGGTCACTGCAGGGGCAGTGCACTGGGGACAGTGGGGATGTGTGCTGGTCACTGCATGGGCAGTGCACTGGGGACAGTGGGGCTGTGTGCTGGTCACTGCATGGGCAGTGCACTGGGGACAGTGGGGCCGTGTGCTGGTCACTGCAGGGGCAGTGCACTGGGGACAGTGGGGCTGTGTGCTGGTCACTGCATGGGCAGTGCACTGGGGGCAGTGGGGCCGTGTGCTGGTCACTGCATGGGCAGTGCACTGGGGACAGTGGGGCTGTGTGCTGGTCACTGCATGGGCAGTGCACTGGGGACAGTGGGGCCGTGTGCTGGTCACTGTGCTGATGATGGCACTGGCAGCCTTGCACTGCATGGGGAATGTGCCGCTCATGCTGCGAGTGCCGTGGTGACAGTGGGGAGCTGCAGGCACAGGGAAGGAGCAGAGGTGCAGGAAAACATAGGTTAGGAAAGAAGGGGCCGTGGTTTCTGTGGTGCTTGGGAGCACATGAGGAATGAGCCCATCTGGTGACGGCCTGGTCTGGTACTGGACGGGGATCTATGTCCTCATGTTTGTAAACGTCAGCGGCGTGCTCATCACTGGTATTCTTCCCTGGAAGGAACAAGCTGCGGCACTCGCATCATGTGCTCCCTGAAGTGCTTCCAGTCTGCTCCTCGTGGGAAAATGGAAACCTCATCTCCTAGGGCGCATAAATACAAAGAGTCCCTCAGATGGCTTCCCAGTGCCAGGAGAGCTGGCCAGGGAGGTGTCTGCCCTGTCCGGGTAATTCCCAGTGACTCTTGGGTTGCTGGGGAGGCTCTGGGAGGGAGCCGGTGCTTTCTGAAGCCAGCAAGGGCCTGGTGATAGTGCAGCCGCATCTCCTGAAGCAGGCAGGCTCTAGTCTCTCTCAGATCTGCTTCCCTTCGCTCTGCAGTGCAGCTTCGGGAGAGCTGGAGACCTTTCTTCTCCCATCTCATGGAGTGTGTGTCCCTAAGGGTCTCCCTGCATCCCTCCATATCTGGGCTCCTGGCTGAGGCTTTTCCCTGGAGCACACTGGGCTCCAAGACCTGCTCAGAGGCTTCCCTCCTGTGTCTGTGTGGGGCTTCTTGTCAGACTCACCCAGGTTTATCAGTGTCCTTCCCATGCTGTGGCCACTGCTCTGGCAGCATCTGCAGCCAGCACAGGGGTCACTGGACCGCTCTGCAATGATTCATCTGGGGCTGTCTTCTGCTGAGCTACCAGTGGCATTGCCGAGGACGGTCGTGCTCAGACACCCTGCCTTCTGTCTCCTTTCACCTAGGCAGGACTTTGTGCTTGGCTGCATCAAGCAGCACACTGCTTGCTGAAGCGCAGCTGAACAGCTGTCTCCCATCACCCCAGTGCTGTGTTTCCTCCTCTATTCTCCACTTACTTGGTCTCCACTCCTGCAAACGGCACAGTCGCAGCATCCATCCGTGGTTCACTCTTGTCTTGCTTCGCTGCCGCCCAGCCCAAGCTCTTCATCAGCACTCGCCCTGCTTCGAAGAGCTCTGGGGCTCTTGGGCAGCGCTCCTGCAGTGCCAAAGGGCTCCTCTGGCTGGGCTTGTGATGCCTGTGGATCGGTGCTGCTGTGACCCCCTTAGCGGGGGCTGGGGTTTAGGATTCCTGCTGGTCCCTGTGGGGAGCTGCAGGGTTTGTGCAGGGCTGACGCGGGAGCCGGAGCTGTCCTGGAGGAGCAGCACATGGGGTCAGGCCCAAATACACCGCACTGTTAGATGGGCAGGGGGGTAACTGGGTACCTCCAGCCCCTTGCCACACTGACTTGCAGCCATCTCTAAGGAATACAATGACAATCACACTGAGCACATCTGTGCACAGAAGGGATAATGGGAGACGCATGAATGGCTTAGCCCTTTCAAAATAGAAAAAAAAGTCTCCAGGCTTAAGTGGCACAGGTGCAACAGATCAAACGTTAATTGAATTTAGGTACTTTGGTCTTTTTAAAGGACCTAGACACTACAATGCTTAGAACCTCAGTACTTAATTTTTAAGCATCTTCAAACTGAAACAAATGACACAAACCCCGAGAGCTTTTCTGTTTTCCCCCTAATAACACAAGTGGTAATTACAAATATATAGGAAAGATTAACAAATCTTCTCTTCTCTGGAGCACCTCCCGTATGTGAAGATAAGCTGAGAAAGTTGGGGCTGTTCAGCCTGGAGAAGAGAAGGCTGTGTGGAGACCTCATAGCAGCATTCCACTATCTGAAGGGGGCCTATAGGGATGCTGGGGATGGACTCTTCGTTAGGGACTGTAGTGATAGGACAAGGGGGAACGGGTTAAAACTTAAACAGGGGAAGTTTAGATTGGATATAAGGAGAAAATTCTTTCCTGTTAGGGTGGTGAGGCACTGGAATAGATTGCTCAGGGAGGTTGTGAATGCTCCATCCCTGGTAGTGTTCAAGGCCAGGCTGGACAAGGCCTTGGGTGATATGGTTTAGTGTGAAGTGTCCCTGCCCATGGCAGGGGGGTTGGAACTTGATAATCTTAAGGTCCTTTCCAACCCTAACTATTCTGTGATTCTATGATTCTCATGCTGACCAGACCACAAAAAAAGCAAAAGACACCTCTACCCTAAACCCACTTAGCTATGCAATTCAGGTGTCTTGTTTTCCCACTGCTAAGGACTCCCCCACTTGAAATTCACAACCTTTAATTGTAACTTATGCTTTGAAACAGTTCAAACAAAAAACCCATGCAAGTCTCTTCATTTAAAGTATGGCTGGCAGGCAGTCTAGCTACTCAATTGCTACAACAGTCCAGCTAGCACGTATTTTTCTTAGCTAACACTTGCTATGAAATTTGGAACTCTTCAGTTGAAGCTGTTGCAGTTCAGAAAGGAGTAATAGATTCTGTGAGCCTAAACTCAGAAGTGCACTCCACAGTCCTACTGATCAGGGCAACAAGCTCGGCTCCAGTTCCTGCTTCAGTGCATGATGTTGTTTCACTGAACAAGGATTTATATAACCCTCCATCCACAAACAATCACAGATATCCCGTCTGTGAACACCACATTTTATTATCAAGAGAGGAACAGCTTCAAACTGGAAAAACTTTACATCACAAAACACCCGTAACTTTGCAGTCAGGAGCTTCCATTGAGAAAGGGAATAAGAGTCTGTTTCACAGTATTCCAGCAAAGAGTCTAACTGCTGCTTCCCAGGCAGCTTCCTGGGGAAGTGTGGGGTTTGAACTACAGCAAAAAAAACACCACCGCAATCTGGAGCTGGGCAGCCCTACAAGGTAAGGATCCTAACAAGTACAAAAGACACAAATACAGCCATTACTCATCTAGTTTGGAGTTTATACACCAGTATCTCACACTCAAAAGCAGAGGAACCCTCCCACACACACTGAACAGGATAGCTATGTGTCTGGTTTGGGATACTGAATTCCAAAAGGCAACAAGAGTTCAAAATTACATTGCTAAAACGTCACTACGATGTTGAGTTGTGTCAACTCAACCTTTTCATAAACTTGAATGAACAGAAGTTTAGGGAGGGTGAGAGGGTATTCGGTATTTTAGAAATGCCCAACCATCACTAAGTAAGCAAGAACAAGCCTCAGGATGTGGCTTTCCTCAAAGGACTCAGTAATATCAGAATGCAGCTATCTTTATCAATAATCAAAGTTTAGGAGTTTAGAAAGTTTGGACTGCATAGTCCTGAGTACCTACAGCAAATAATGCATTTGGTGCAAGAAATGCAGTGTTTGATAGAAATGGCAATACTGAAAGAGGTATGTATGAATGTACTTGTAAATATGTTGGATAAATCAGAAATCATAAATACAGCATAACTTTCCATCTCCATCTCCAAATCAGGAAGGTACGGTTTTAAACTAACTGTCAAGATACCAGAAAACATATGACTTCATCTGAAATCAGCTAAACGCAGTTTTTTCTAATCAAGTCATTGCATCAGTCTTCTGTAAAGCATTAAGAGCCTTTCTCTCACTGTGAACAACCCATTGTTTTGACAACCTTTTTAGGCATGCTGAGAAGCATTTTTTTAAATAGCAAGGACATTTTAATTGTGG
>NW_026901951.1:0-70228 GCF_033783945.1 Neopsephotus bourkii
GGAAGGGAAGGGAAGGGAAGGGTAAGGAAGGGAAGGGAAGGGAAGGGAAGGGAAGGGAAGGGAAGGGAAGGGAAGGGAAGGGAAGGGAAGGGAAGGGAAGGGAAGGGAAGGGAAGGAGTTAAGGCAATGGAAGGGAAGAAGGGAAGGCAAGGAAAGGGAAGAAGGGAAGGAAGGGAAATGTTAGAAAGCAAGGGTAGAAAGAAATGCAAGAAAGACAGGCAATAAAGCAAGGGGAGAAAGAAAGGCAGAAATAAAGGCAGAAAGATATAAAGAAACAAAGGAAAGAAAGGCAGAAAGTAAGGCAGACAGAAAGAAAGGCAGAAAGAAATGCCGGCAGAAAGGCAGAAAGAAAGGCAGACAGAAAGAGAAAGGAGGAAAGGAGGAAAGGAAGG
Source organism: Neopsephotus bourkii (assembly GCF_033783945.1). Lineage (NCBI taxonomy): Eukaryota > Metazoa > Chordata > Aves > Psittaciformes > Psittacidae > Neopsephotus > Neopsephotus bourkii. The sequence continues at coordinate 393 of NW_026901951.1, forward strand.
AAGGAAGGAAAGGAAGGAAGGAAAGAAGGAAAGAAGGAAGGAAGGAAGAGAAAGAAGAGAAAGAAAGATAAAGAAAGAAAGAGAAAAGCAACAAAGAAATATGTAAGGAAAGAAAGGAGGAAAGAAAGAAAAGAAAGAAGCAAGAAAGGCAAGTATGCAAGCAAGCAAGCAAGGCAGGCAGGCAAGTTAGGTAGGCAAGCAATGTAGGCAGGCAAGCAAGCAAGCAATCAAGGGAAGCAAGCAAGAAAAGAAGCAAGGAAAGCAAGAAAAGAAGAAAGGAAGGAAATAAAGGAAAAGAAAGTAATGAAAGAAAGAAAGGAAAGAAATAAAGGAAGAAAGGAATTAGAAAGGAAGGAAGAAATGTAAGAAAAAAGGGAAGGAAGGAAGGAAGGAAGGAAGGAAGGGAAGAGGGAAGAAAGGGAATGAAGGGAAGGAAGGGAAGAAAGACAGAAAGAAAGGCAAGAAAGTAAAGCAAGAAAGAAAGGCAAGAAAGTAAAGCAAGAAAGAAAGGCAGAAAGAAAGGCAGAAAGGCAGAAATAAAAGTAGAAAGTAAGGTAGAAATGCAGAAAGTTAGAAAGGAAGTAACACAGAAAGAAATAAAGGCAGGAAGAAATGCAGAAAAAAAGGCAGAAAGAAAGGGAGAAAGAAAGAGAAAAAGAAAGAGAAAGAGAGATAAGGAAAGAGAAAGAAAGAAAGAAAAGAAAGAAAGAAAAGAAGAAAAGGAAGGAAAGAAAAGAAAGAAAGGGAAGAAGGAAACAAGGAAAGAGAAAAGAAAGAAGCAAGCAAGGCAGGCATGCAAGCAACCAAGTAAGCAAGTCAAGCAAGGCAAGCAAGCAATCAAGCAAGCAAGAAAGGCAAGCAAGCAAGCAAGCAATCAATAAAGGCAAGAAAGCAAGCAAGCAATCAAGAAAGGCAAGCAAGCATGCAAGCAAGAAAGGCAAGCAAGCAACCAAGCAAGAATAGCAAGCAAGCAAGGAAAGCAAGCAAGCAAGAAAGGCAAGGAAAGAAAGAAAGCAAGAAAGCAAGGAAAGAAAGAAAGGAAGAAGAAAGGAAGAAAGAAAGAAAGGAAGGAATAGTAGAATGAAGAAAGAAATGAAAGAAGAAAAGGGAAGGAAGGAAGAAAGGAAGGAAGGAAGGAAGGAGGGAAGGAAGGAGGGAAGGGAAGGGAAATGGCAGAAAGAAAGGCAAGAATGAAGGGCAAGAAAGAAAGGCAGAAAGGAAAGGCAGAAATGAAAGGCATAAAGAAAGGCAAGAATGGAAAGGAAAGAAAAGGAGAAAGGAAGGAAGAAAGGAAGAAAGGAAGGAAGAGAAGAGAAGAGAAGAGAAGAGAAGAGAAGAGAAGAGAAGAGAAGAGAAGAGAAGAGAAGAGAAGAGAAGAGAAGAGAAGAGAAGAGAAGAGAAGAGAAGAGAAGAGAAAGAAAAAAACATTATTATAGTTGGAGCTATTGATAGAGACAGATAACAAGAGAGATAGACAGACATAGATGGATACAGAGACAGAGATACATGTACAGATGAAGGCTGAAAGATCTTTTCATCCAGAAAAGATGAAAAATTACACAGTTAAATGCTACTGTAAAGTATCCTATGGATGGCTGTGAAAAACCTCCAAGTGCAACTGGCTGCAAATCCACTTCATTTCACACCTACCAGAATATTCAGGTTTAGCTACTCCTGGAAACCCAGTAGGCAGCGAAGCCTACTGGACCTGCAAGTGTAGGAATTTGCAGGATGTTTCAAACCTGTTCTCATCTTCTACGCCTGGGCAGTTGCTTCAAGGGTGGGATTGGCTTGTGTTCAGCTCCAGATCTCCAGACCAAGAGATACATCTTGTCTAGGAAAGATGGGGGATAATGAACCTGGGAATAAATTAAAAGATGCAAGTTACAGGTTTGCAATGATGTCTTCTATAAACCTCCCTGGTAAAGTTGACAGTTTTAGTAAGTACAAATACCGATACCATTTGTAGTTAACAATGCTAGAAAAAAAACAGTAGCTACTCTAAAAATGTTAGAACATCTTATGCATGTTAAAACATGCATATGAGGAATTTTCTTAATGCAATTAAACCAGGGTGATGATCCAGAAGGTCGCTGCTTTTTTTTAGACTTTTATGTAGGGTTGACTACAGCTTTTGCAGCAAAGAACTTAAAATGCAGGCTATGAAGATTTTTAAAAAGTGTTATGATGTTCAAATCAGATTATCCTGAAATAAGCATCCTTTTCTATTCAGGTCTTTCAGTGAATCCTTAGACTGAGAACTCTGAATGTGTGCTCTGCTATATAATAAACCATTAAAACAGCACATAAATTCCTGCTGAAAGGACAACTTCTCTAAATCTGTACCAGCACTGCCTGGCAGCACGGGCTCCTGTGTCTCCTCAAACAGCGCTGCGTCCTCCAGGGTGTCATGGGTCAGTAAGCCAGGAGAGGGCACCTCTTGCCAATGTCCACGGCTTTGTTCCGGAGTTGTATAAAATCAGAAAACATCATTAGTAACTGAAAGCTTTACAGTTTCTACAGGCAAAACCAACCAAACAAATAAACCCATTATTTCCATCACAGGCACAGTTTAAAAGCAAGAAGAATGAAATCCTTAAGCCCTCTGCTAGACCAGGCCAAATGCTATAAGTTGTAAGAGCTAAAAATGGTTGAGAATTACATCTTCTGGCACAGTTGACCCTGGGACACAAAGAAAACCCTTTCTTATTGCAAAATAACAGTAGATGAGAGTTCTGAAAAGAAGAAATCTGGCAGCCGCAAGGCTCAACAAGTGAGTAAATCCCCAAAAAGGGTTTTGGATTAGCTTTAAAATTGTTGCGAACTCAGATAATCCTGAGACCGATGCTACTCTCTCAGCAGCTTAAAGCTTTCAGGACACTTAAAAACCCCTGTCAGAGCAGTAAATAAATGATCAACAATTCAAACAAGCCCTCAGGCCCAGGATGTGCCCAGTACATTCCTTTCAGTGGTGGGGCTGAGGAAGAAGGGCTGCAGGGGACAGACACTCAGCACATGGAAAGCATTGCCTGGGAGAAGGATTTGGGGGATTTTGTGATCTGGTTGCTGGCTGCTGGCCCAGGGGTGTCCCAGGCTCACTGTGCACACAGACACGGGTGTGGGGAGCTGGGCAGGGGGAGGAGCCTGGGGACAGTTAGCGAATTTTCCATAGAAAGCTAAGAGCTAGTAATTCTTCTGAATAACCAGCATGACATAATGGGCAATTTCATCTATGTCTGATGTTCAGCTATGTCTGATTTCATTCAGGGCAACTCCCTAGTGTGCTGTGTTTTCTCAGAGGAGAGCTTCTATCAGTCTTAAACTGCATTGTCAATTAATAGGTAAAATATATTCCTGCTGACCAGAAAAACTGTACTTTCCAATTAATTCAAGCATAGTGAGATTCACATATAAAATCCAGGTCTGAACCTTAGTATTTTTACTGCAATGACCCTCAGAAAGCTACTACTGGGTCTCCATCAGGCTGCATACCCCGTAACTGTGCAGGTCGTTAAGTTACTTGAGGAACAGACTGCCAAAACACACAAGTGGCTGTAATAAGCAGAAAGTGTACTGATAGGGGTGGTTCTGTGCTCTGTCTGAAGGGAATGTCATGTCTGCAAAAAAGAAATCTTCAATTTTTGTTCTGAGTGAATCATATAATACAGTCAGGCAAAAGTCATAGTACTGCCTGAACACTCTAGAGGATAGGTGTGAACTTGCATGAGTGAAAAAACGTTCTTTGAGCAGGATCCTTGAGAACCCAGTTGTCATGCGCCAGTCTTCTTTGAAATCTTTTGACATGCTTAGTGACATGTTAGATTTGTTACAATTCATAAGCTGGATAAACTTTCCTTTTTGAGAGGAGAAAATCACCCAACAAAAGTTCCCTTAAATAAGACAAAGTCCACATCACTAATTTAGATTAACAAGGAATAAGGATGTTGTTCTGAAGTTGAGCATTACAGAACCTGTCATGTCAGCGAGAAGATATCCCAGCATCTTACATGGTGCACCTGCAGTACAGAGGCCCGAACGCCACAGCTTTATCCTACAGTGCCACCAGGAGGAAAACAACGAAATGCCTCGATAAAACAAACAGCAAGACATCAACAGGTTTCTAAAAATCATATTGAAGTAACAACTTGGAAAATTAAGCTGAGCAGCAGCAGTTGGCTGAGGACTTCTTAAATCACCTTAATTTATCTCACAAAATCACATTTTCTGCTGGCTACAGTAGCTACTTTATGCTCCTTGGCCTCTTTGACAAGAGGACAACTGATGTTTGAACTGCATGCTGTGTAAACAGGATGTTCAGCAAACCAGGTATTGAGCATTGCAAGGACAAGTCTACAAAGCATTTTCACTGAAGCAGGAACACAGGAATAAAAGGGCCCTTATGCACTCTACCGTAGCATGAAAGCCAGAGCAATGTACCCCATAATCACATCACAAATCCCCCTTGTAGCACCCCACTTCATCTATAGCCATTGCTGAAACAAGAAAATTTACATCTAGCAATAAATGTCAAGCCAAAGAGCAGTTTCTGGAAAGCCAAAGATCCAGGGAAGTCAGGGCTCAGTGTAGTAGACAGTGGTAGTAAATGAGAGTACCTGGCCCCAAGCTGTACCTCCAGTACAAAGCCAGGCAAAGAACGTGTCATGCTGGAATTGAAGCTATCACACAGGAGCAGCTTTTACTCTGAGCTGGATTACTCATCTGGTGATCTGAGGTTAAGGGCTTCAGAGTTCATGAGCTGGTTGGTGTGAAGGGAGGTGAAGGAGGCCTGAGACAGGAGTATGGATTTTGGTCTCTACTTTTGGACTGTGGCTCAACATGCCCAGCATCACGCCTCCAGGATACACCCTGGGATACAGTTTGAACTACCTTCCTACCACTCCCATCAGCTAAAATTGCAATGGCCCAACATAACAGCTCTGTAGAGCTTTCTCATGCTACAACCCTGAGAACAAGGCTTCGTTCTGGGAATATTCTTTCACTAAATTCGTTTGTTGTTTGGTTTGAGGTTTGGGATTTTTTTAAATGGGTATACTTTGCACAGGGAACTATTTTTACTTTTATGAATCTTACCGATTTTCTGCAGCATCCTGTTCCATAACAAGTGGCTGTTCCAGCTTCTGCAAGAGCAGCATCTATTAATCAAACAGCTGCAGTGGGAGAGGGCAGCATTAACACTGGATCCAAAAGTTACTTGTGAAATAAAACTCATTCCGACCATGGCATCAGGATCATGCTCACTGGCAGGTGTATGTTGACCTTTCACACTCACAATGTGTTAGTATCACACCTTGGTCCCCATCTCCACCTGCTCTCAGGTGCTCTGCTTGCCAGCTGGTTATCACAGGGAGCAAGCATGTGTTTGCTTTCCTCCTTTTGGTCTTAGTGTAAAGTTTTTGGATGCTGCTGTGTTTCTTTAACTGCACTCTGTTTAACCAGCTCACTTCCTCCTCTAACACGGATAACACGTTATTTGTGAAACAGCAGTAAAATGCTAAATATCAGCATAATACTGAACTGAACATCAAGGGAAAGTGCTTCCTGCCTTGTTGCATTTTATGTACTGGCTTTTTAAGAATCACAACTAATTCTTAAGCACTGGGCTTCAGTTGGGCACAGGTGCTGCAGGCAGCATAGGAGCCCCCTTTATTACTTTCACCTGGGAAAAACTGTTTTGGATTCTGTCCTCACATTGCCTATAATAATTAGAAAAAATAAAGAAAGAGAGAGAGAGAGAAAGAGAAGGAGAAAGGAAGGAGGGAAGGAGGGAAGGAAGGAAGGAAGGCAGGCAGGCAAGGGAGCAAGGCAGGCAGGCAATCAAGCAAGCAAGCAAGCAAAGAAAGAAAGAAAGAAAGAGAGAAAGAGAGAAAGAGAGAAAGAGAGAAAGAGAGAAAGAGATGTCGTGGTTTAACCCCAACCAGACAGCTTTCACTCACTCACTCCCCCCCTTTCTTGCCCTCCCCCTACTCCTGGAGGGACGGAGAGGAGAATCAGAAAGAATGCAACTCCCACGGGTTGAGATAAGAACAGTTTAGTAACTAAGGTATAACACAAATCACTACTGCTGCCACCAATAATAGTAATGATAAAGGAAATAACAAGGGAAGAGAATACAACACCCCATCACCAGGCGACCGATAATTCACCCCCCCAGCCCGACCAAGCACCGACCGATACCTCCTCCAACCCTGCAGTCCCTCTAGCCCTTCCGGGTAACTCCCCAGTTACATCCAGGGCATGACGTGCTGTGGTATGGAATACCTCTTTGGTCAGTTTGGGTCAGGTGTCCTGTCTCTGCTTCCTCCCGGCTTCCCTCCTCCCTGGCAGAGCATGAGGCCCACAGAGTCCTTGGCCAAACCAAACCATCATTGTTTTTCAGCTCTGTTCCCAGCTGAAAGTCAAAACACAGCACTGCACCAGCTACCAAGAAAGAGAAAAATGACTGCCACTGCTAAACCCAGGACATTATCCACCCCTTATTCCATACCATTCACGTCATGCTCAGATCCCACATTTTCAATATACCATCACTCTGATCTAAGTGCACTCTCATTGTAGTGCATGGGCCAGTCCCTATAAAGCTGCTGAGTCCATCTGGTCCATGACGTCAGGCTCCATCTCTTGTAACAGTCTTTCAGAGCAGGAGAGGCTGTGTGCAGTGCTCACACACATGAATAACCTGGGCAATAGTGTCCATTGCTAAGTCCAGCCCTCGATCATGAGTCCATCTGGATGTTGCATCTCTGCTCTGATGCCCTTAAGGGTCATGGGCCCACCAGGCTCAAAATAATTCACTGTCCTTCCATCTGCAATGTTTCCAAAGCACTGGAGGGGCCCAGTGGACTAGATACTTGCCCATACTGTCCCACATGCCCTGCCACTCATGACTCTCCAGCCTTGGAGAAAACCTCTTGGTCCTCCCATATAGTTGTCTAACCCCAGACAAGACCCAAACCTGACTCTGCTTAACTTTTGAGATCAGACAAAATGGTGGTGGGTAAAACACACTCTGTGTGTATGCCAACATGCTGATCCCCATCATAATCAGCAGGCAGGTCCCAAGGGTACCCAAAGGCCATTCAAAACCTTCAGAACTCTCAAGCGATGCTGCTGTACTTGTCACTGGGGCTGGTGTAGCTGCTGTGCTTGCCGGCTCTCCCACCACCAGCTTCTCTTTTCCCGAGTCCAGCTCTTCCTCCTCTGCCTTGCTGGGAAATGCTGCGGGGTCTCCTGCGTCCTCCTGGGGCTCGGCCGGCGGCTTCCGGGGAATGCTCCCGGCCGTCACGAGGATGGGCTGGGCCGCAGGGCTGCGCTCGGCCGCGGGGCTCGGCTCCTCCGCCGCCTTCTCCCGCTGCTCGGCAGCCGCCTCCTCCCGCTCCTCGGCCTCCCCGACCTCCTCCACCGGCAGCCGTCCCCTTGCGGCCTCCGGTCCCGCTCCCGCTTGGTGCCCGGGGCCGCTCTCCCGGGCCGCTTCAGCAGCCGCCGGCTCCCGGGGCCGCGCCCCCTCGGCTCCCCGCGGCCTCAGGCAGACGGAGGCGAGGGCGAGGGCCAGGACGGTGAGGAGCAGCCGGACGGCGAGGAGCAGCCGGACGGCCAGGGACCAGTCCACGGCCACGTCCATCCCTCCCTGCTGCTGGAGCCCGCCCGTATTACAAGTCACTGCCATAAAGTACAGTGAGACAGGAACCTTAGCCCAAGCCCCACACTTGATAAACACTAACACAGCAAATACCGGCTCTAAGTAAGTTACAACATTCTGAAGCTGTGAGATCAAGAGGAACAACTCTGAGAGCCAATAAATCAGCATTGTGACAGTCAGATCTGTCGTTATCTCAACCCCTTGTGCCCCACGTTGGGCGCCAAAAAGAACTGTCGTAGTTTAAACCCAGACAGACAGCTTGTTACCCACTCCCCCCCTTCTTGCCCTCCCCCTACTCCTGGGGGAACGGAGAGGAGAATCAGAAAGAATGCAACTCCCAGGGGTTGAGATAAGAACAGTTTAGTAACTAAGGTATAACACAAATCACTGCTGTTGCCACCAATAATAGTAACGATAAAGGAAATAACAAGGGAAGAGAATACAACACCCCATCACCAGGCGACCAATAACTTGCCCCCCAGCCCGACCAAGCACCGACCGATACCTCCTCCAACCCTGCAGGCCCTCTAGCCCTTCCGGGTAACTCCCCAGTTACCTCCTGGGCATGACGTGCTGTGGTATGGAATACCTCTTTGGTCAGTTTGGGTCAGGTGTCCTGTCTCTGCTTCCTCCCGGCTCCCCTCCTCCCTGGCAGAGCATGAGGCTCACAAAGTCCTTGGCCAAACCAAAACATCATTGTTTTTCAGCTCTGTTCCCAGCTGAAAGTCAAAACACAGCCCTGCACCAGCTACCAAGAAAGAGAAAAATGACTGCCACTGCTAAACCCAGGACAACAGCTGAATGAAGCGAGCAAAGGATGGCTCAGATGCCTAAGGGCTGTGGCAGCAGTCGTCATAAATATTGAAGAGGCTCGCAAATTCACCTTGGGACAAAAGATTACTGTACTAGTGTCCCATGTGGTATCAGCAGTCCTGGAGCAGAAAGGAGCCCACTGGTTATCTCCTTCACGTTATTTTAAATACCAGGCCACCATTGTAGAACAGGATGATACAGAAATCGTGGTCACTAACGTTGTGAATCCAGCATCCTTTTGCAGGAACATTCAACAGAACCACTAACACACGACTGCTTGACCACCATAGAGGCTGTATATTCGAGCCGACCAGACTTGAAAGAAAAACCTCTGGAAGATGCTGATTCTTGGTTTACTGATGGTAGTAGCTTCATGAAAAATGGTAAACGAAAGGCAGGATATGCCCTTACCACCACTTCACAGGTAAAAAAAAAAAAGCTAAACATTTACCTGCGAACACCTCTGCCCAGAAGTCAGAAATAATAGCATTAATAAGAGCCCTGGAACTGGCTAAAGATAAAAGGATAAATATTTGGACTGATTCTAAATACACATTTGGTGTGGTCCATGCACACGGTGCTACCTGGAGAGAATGTGGACCTTTGAACACACAAGGGAAACAGATTAACCATGCTGCAGAAATTCTACAATTACTGGAGGCTGTTCAGCTACCTGAAGAAGTAGCTGTTATGTACTGTAAAGGACATCAACAAGGTGACTCTGATCAGGAAACTGGAAATAATTTGGCTGATTTTGAAGCCAAACGAGCAGCCGAACAATTTCAAATCATGTCCTTAATCCCTGATGGCAAGCTAACAATTGAAAAATCTAAGCCTAGATATTCAAAAGAGGATAGAAAATTGATTGAGGATCTAAAGGGACAGGAAAATAAAGAGTGTTGGGCTCAAATACCTGATGGGCCAATTGTAATCCCCTATAACCAGCTCTGGATGTTAGCTCAGGAAGAACATAATAAAACTCATTGGGGTAACAACCCTTTGCATAAATATTTAGACAAACAAATTGTAGGAAGGAATCTATACACCACAGTTCAGTTAGTGACAAAACAGTGTCAGCTATGTCTTAAGAATAATCCTAAGACTGAGAATAGAAATCAAACTGGGACAACTGGGAGAGGAAGTTATCCGGACAGCAGTGGCAAATAGATTTTTCTGAATTACCGAAAAAAAAAAAGGGGGTTATTGATATTTATTGGTGTTAACGAATACTTTTTCAGGCTGGCCAGAAGCATTCCCTTATAGAATAAATAATGCAAAACAAGTGATTAAAGTATTATTTAATAAGATAATAAGCTTGTTTTGGGGTACCAGAGGCAATTTCTTCTGACCGAGGCTCGCACTTTAGTGCAAAATTGTTACAAGAAAGTAGCAAAAAATTAGAAATTGATTGGCAACTGCATGTTCCATATAGGCCTCAGGCCAGTGGGCAAGTAGAAAAGATGAACCATCTGATTAAAGAACAGATTAGTAAAATGTGTCAGGAAACGAATTTATATTGGTACCAGGCATTACCACTGGCTCTATTAAGAATTCGAACTAAACCCCAGTCAAAAGAAGAGGTTATCCCATTTGAGATTTTGTATGGAAGACCGTATCAGTCCCAGTTTAAAGGAGAGAGTCTTCAGGGAGTAGGAGAAGGCTATCTCCGACAGTTTCTGATCAATCTGGGAAAACAATTGGAGGAGATAAATAAGAGAATAATAGGGACAAGAGCCACAGGTTTGGATTATCCAATTCACCCTTTCAGATCTGGAGACTGGGTTTATGTTAAGAATTTGTCAGGAGGTCCTCTACAGGAGAAGTGGAGCGGACCGTACCAGATATTATTGACCACCTTTACAGCAGTGAAGATAAAGGAACAACCTGCTTGGATACATTATTCAAGAGTAAAGAAAGCACCAGAGCCAGAGAAGACATGGCGGATCGAACCTTCAGGACCCTTACGTATGAAATTGCATCGGTCATAATTTGGACTCATGATAAGTGGTGCACAAGCTTGGGACCAGAACTTACACCTGAAATTAGTGCAGAATGTTACTAATGTTTTTAATCGTAGTGACTGTTGGGTGTGTGCACAGTTGCCTAAATCAGGAGAAAGCCTGGATCTCCCATTAATGGGAGTTCCAATTCCTAACACTGTCTCATGGACAAATTTTTGGGTGAACACTAGTAATCTGTATTCAAACGAAAGTTTAAAATTTGGAATAGTTAATCCTAATATAGGTAATAAATATTATACCTGTGCACAAAGATGTATTACATCAGAAACCAGGGTAAGAAATTTTGCTTGTTTAAATGCCACAGATGTAGGTCACCATTCAAATTGCAATCATACTATTACTATAGATGGTATCGTAGTTCAATGGTGGCACGTTCCTAAAGGGAAAGGACACTATTGGTTATGTGGAAAAAATGCTTATAAGACTCTACCCCCCAACTGGAAGGGGGCATGCACCTTAGGTGCTGTAATACCCAATTTTACTATTATCGACAGGCATCCTTCTGGGACCTGGATTAGAAGTTTTGCTAAATGGATTAAGAGAGGGTTTAACCCTATTTTTGAACGGCACACCGCATTTCATAGTTTTGTAAGAGGGCTAATTCCATCTTTGGGAGTAAGTGAATTAGAGAAGGCAATTGTAAATATCTCAGCAACTATAGAGGAAACGGGAAGCAAAAACATTATATAATCCAGGCAGAACAACAAGAGATAACCAGCCTGTCTAAAGTAGTATTACAAAACTGAATGGCTCTAGACATGTTATTGGCATCACAAGGAGGGGTTTGTTCCATAATCAATGAAAGCTGTTGTCCCTATATAGACCAAAGTGGCAGAATTGAAACAGATCTGGAGGTAGTTTGGAAACAAACTAAGATATTTCATGAAATGGCCATGGATGACACCTCCTGGGGTTTTGAAGAAACATGGAGAAAGTTAACTTCATGGTTACCCAATCTCTCCTTTTTGATGCAACTGGTTGCAGGAATATTGGTGTTAATTATTTTAATATTGATTACTTGTGCTATGATACAATGTTCCGTCTGGTGTTGTAAATGGTCTATGATAAATTACGAAGATTGGAAAAGGAATGAAATTAAGCAACAAGTAGAAATGGGAAATTATTTCAAAAAGACTTTTGATGGTAATGGTAATATATAAAATGCTGCAAAAGAATTTGCAAAAGGATGAAAAAGGGGGGAATTTGAGACAAAGGGGCACAAAATCGTAAAATGGAATATAGAAACCTTTATAATTAGTTTTAAGTAATGTTAAGTTTGATGGCTCTGTAACAGTAGCAATGGAAAATTATTGAGGTGCAGGATACATAGAGAAAAATATAGAGAGAGAGTGCAGCTAGAGAACATCCTGAGAATTCTCACAAGATAAATCGTAATAGTTGACATAGCTTTAAGAAAAAAAACAGCCTAGAAGAACAGGACACAGGGATAAGGGGTATCTGGGAACTGCAGGTGTCCAGGATGGGCTACAGTTAAACTAACTGATAAGTAGGAGGATGGGAGGATTATTATGTCTCTGGTGCTAACGAACCAATTAAACTGGTATGAGCATCTACTGCGCGTGCTTCAAAGGCTGCCAGAAGTGATGAAGATTGTTGGAAGAAGTAACCGACCCTCAGAGACCACCACCACAATTCTGTACGCATGCGGGGAACTCTCTGGAAAATGATGTAATCCATACGTAGCCTCATGAATATGTATGTATGCCCAGGGACTATATAAGGATGGCTTGTATAGCAATACGGGGACACACGTTAGGAGGAGTTATCCCCCGTGTCTCCCCGTGCCGCAATAAAGAATACCTGCTTGTCAGCTTGAAAACTTTGTTGGCAAGTTTGTTCTGGGGTTTTCTCCAAATCAGCATTTCCACCAGTTTTATTCAACACTGCTGCTGCTGAGAGCAACTCTGAATGAAGTTCCTGCTGGGTACTGCAAGTGTCTTTGGAGTGAGAAGCTTAGATTGTTTCTAAGCAGATTTGTCTGTTTGGACAATGTATGGGTCTCCAGTGTGTGCTTAGTTGTCTGACATCAGGAGGGACCTTTCTATGAACTGAGCCAACTGTCACCTACTGGTGTTTGGAAAAGAAGCGCACACAGTGGACACTTACCTAGCTTTCAGCTTGAAAGCCAGTTCCAGGGGACTCAATGAGCAAGTGTTGCCAGAGAAAAGCAGAGGACACGTTATAATGGAGTGTAGCCCTGCTAACATGAAGTCAGAGCTGGTGAAAAGAGGGACGTTCTTTTTCTCCCTGTCCATACATACAGATGGGAGATGACTTCTGGGAGCCTTTGGATTATTAATATTTTGTATTTTTTCAGACAGGCAAATCCAAGCACTGTACGTTTTATAAGCACAAGAGGCCCCAAGTCACGCTTGCATTCTCAGGGGTGGCAGTATATTTATCAGTTATCATTAAAATGTGTTCACATAGTCTGTGCATATGTGCTCCCAATACCCTCTTCAGAACACACAGCTAGCTGTAAAATAAACACAAAGACCATTTGAGGAAAATACAGGAGTATGGTGCTGCTTCATTCCAATGTTGGAGACAGAAGTGCCTCACAGTAAAGGAACAATGATGAAAATGAGATGTTGATAAAGAAGAGCTGCTATTTCCAGCTTCGTCCCTCCTAATTTCAGTGCCCAATGTGTCTGAGTAAAAATGTGGAAATTGAACCAAATCCCTGTTGTAAGGCTATTTCCAGGCCTTGTAGCACTATAGACTTTATCTGCTCTGGTTGCTAGGCTGAGCAGCCTCATACAAGAAAGGATGGATACCCCTGAAATGGCCATAGGGAAAGACCTCAGTGTGCAGTGCGGTATGGAAACAGGTATAATCACATAGCTAAAAGGTTTCTGATTGTTGGCATGCAACAGAATTTCTTAGGACTGTCTGTGCACTCTGTACTGGCTCTTTCTAAACTTTTAGTGCTTGCCTTTTTCACCTGAACATCCTTGTACTTGGTCTCACCGTTGTAATCAAACACATGCAGAGATGCTTGCACACAGATTTCAGGTTCTGTGCAGGTGGTCACAACTGACATAGAAAAGTGATAATTCAAGACTCAATAAACGTTTAAAGCCATGGGAATCCAAAAGCAATAATAATCCTTTTAGGAAGTGATCGGGACTGAGTTATTATGGTGGCAGATGCTTCAAACATGTAATTCAGATATTTGTGTGAGTGGAGTGATTGATGCTGAGCATATCTTTTAAAAATGAAGATAGCAGGTGAGAAGGAAACACTGAGGCATGGATGAAGCTAGTAGATACTTCTTTGGTCTGCACAGCTTGTATTAAGATGCAGCTTGGTGGATTTATGACATTGCACTGTATTAGCTGGAGGAAGGGCAAAGATGGATCTGTTCCTCAAGGACCGTAGTCTAATAGCATCTTGATTCCAAAGTGATTTAACTGTAGTCATCTTTATAATTAAAATGCCTCTCCTGGGTAACTTTTCTCGGGGGTGCTATGGTGTGTAGATGCACTGTTGAAATTTCTCTTAGGTGTGACCTATGCAAGTAATTTCACAAGGCACTTGTGGAAAGTTCCAAACTCATTTCATCTCAGAGATGCAGTGATTGTACTCAGAAACCTTTCAAAACATGGCCTGTGTCTTTCAACCTTTATACAAGTTAACCCCTTCCTGCTACGTTGCAGACATAACTCTTAATCAGGTTGTGAAACTACACTGATTTCCATGTGATGGACCAATGTGGTGGAGCTGAAGCTCAGATGTCTGGAGAGGATATTCATAGTTACATTCTGGAGGTTCTTGCATAGGATTTGGCTGAGAGGTTCCTATGTATTTTCTATTGCTTTGAATGTGCAGGTGAAGAGTGACACAGACACTGAAAGTGAGCAAAAATGGCCTGTAAGGACCAAAGTACCCTTTGCCAACTCAAACCTTTACCAACAAGTCATGAGAGGGAGATTAGTGATGGTGATTCCCTTGGGGGTGGTTTGCTCCCTCGCCCTTCCCAGGCACCAGTTGATTGCCATATGTGGGAACTATCATGTCAGTGATTTCACTCACCTCCATCTTCAATACTTGAGCTTTTTCTGAAATCCATCCACTGGTGGCTGAGGTTTTGGTAAGGTGCAGTGGAAATGGGGAAACAGGTTATTTGGGAGGTGTCTGGAGTCTGCACAGTTATACAGGTTTTTTGCTATCTCGTTTTTCTGTAGATTTTGTCTTTATTATAAACATTACTGGCTTTAAGCATGGCAAGAATCAATTACAGAAAGGCTAATTGCAGCTACAGGGGATGAGGAGCACGTCATTGCAGTGAAGTGTCTAAACCTACCTCCAGGCTCACAAACCTCTTATGTTTGTCACAGGACAAAGGTACATAGCTTTCTAGGGCAGGCCTTTCCTCTTCTTAGCAGCAGACAACTTATGAGAAGGGAGAAAGCCCCAAAGCCCTTAAGCTGTTCAAGGGAGCTCGGCCATTGGAGCTGACCAAAGAGTGGTCTTTGAGGAGCGCCTCTTAAACCTTTGGAGCAGCCTCCCCTGTGCAGTAAAGAGCCATTTGTACTGAATAACAGTGTAACCATTTCTTGCCTCTCTTCCTCCCAGAGGAAACCCCTTTTACCTTCTGGTGTTCTTCCTCTCTGACCAGCAGGATGCCGTGGGCTGCTTGTCCTCCCCTGTGGGTGTCAGCCCAAGACCTCTCTGTGCAGAAGCAGGAACACCTGCAGGGCGCAGGACCCAGCACAGGTTGCAGGGTCTAGCCTGCTGCATTGTGTGCAATCCCAGCTTTCAGCTCCAAATAAGTGAGGTAGGAGTTTTCACTCATACTGCACCAGATGGGAAGCTTTTCCAGAGGCTCTGTGCTCTGGTGGTTAGAAGTCTTCCAGCTTCCAAGTTGTATTTAAGGCCATTTTATTGCCATTTGCTCTTGCGGCAAGATTGTTCATTTAAAGGTTTGTTGGGGTTTTTTTTCCCCTGCTGTTTACCTCTGATAAGGACAGGACACAGTCGCAATTGGTTTTAGCTTTCCTTTTACTCTCTTGAAGCAGCTCATCCCTTTGGGTTTGCATAAGCGAGGACAAGTAGGGAAGATGAGCCAGGTGTGGCTTTTAGCCCTGTCCCTGCTCACATGTCCCTGCTCACATTGCAGGTCTCTGTTCATTCTTTTCCAAACACTGAAACTGAGGCCTTTGTAAACTCTAAATACGTTAGATCTACCACCTTTATGTGATCACAGGGCATGGATTCAGGAAGAAAGAGACCAGGTTAATCAGCCATGATCCAGATAACTAGACATTGCTTTTTATTCCGCTTTGCTTTAATTATTGCTTCATCTGAGCTCTGATGCCTGGCACGCTGCTGAGATCAGACTAAAGAGCTTCTACTTTGTGAATCACTTCAGCAAAAGGTCCCTGCATATTGTAGATCCTTGCTACCAGGCAGGCATGTCTTTGATGATGCTGTTATGGGCTTCCTGGTTTCACAACAGTGTATGGTCTTGCATTCTGCAGTACGTTTTTGTGTTTTGCTTCCACTTCCACCCATGTCCGGTGCATGTTGTCCATGGAAAAATAAGGGAAATACTAGTTTAATTGGAGGTTTTGGGGTGGAAAGGGACCTACATAATGTCCCAAAGCTAACATTTGACACCTGGACTGTGGTCTGTCAGTGTTGGTTAGTTAAATAGCCTGACTTGGCTGTGTCTGCTGGCAAAGGCAAGTGGAGCAGTTAGAGGCGGATACCTATCCCTGCAGGAGGCAGTGGATGAGAAGGAACAGTACTTGGGCTCCCTGGCATCAAAAAGCAGTGGTAGTCCAAAAAAGCAATTGGACAATCCTCCTCTGTACAGCAGCAGGGCAGATTTTAACCCCCAAAAAGGAAAAAAAATGGGGGGGGGGTGTGTGTAGAGGTCTGGTTTGTAAATGACTTCCAGATTAAGTTGCTAAAATTCAATGGTATATACACAGATATTCCATAATAGTCATGGAGTTGTTTCCTGGCTCCACAAGGGATAATATATGATAAATATATATAATATATTATCCCACAAGGGATATTATATGATGGATTTCTGTCTTCAGTCTCTGTAGTTTGAATATATCAAATGTAGGATCAAATGTAGCACTTTGATGGTACAGGGGGCAGCACTGGCCTGTGTAATAAAATGTACTTTGTGTATGAGACATAGACAAGGGAAAAATCTCACACTTCTTCCCAGCCGTTTAAGTAGTGGCTAAAACCCCCTTTGAGTCAATTTTGCTCTTGTTTTAAATACACTTCAGTATTTATTCAATCCCTTTGCATCTGAAGATGTGAACCTGGAGCAGGAAGCTGTGAGAATGTTGTAGAGAGGCTTCATGTCCTCAACGTGGTCAATTTTAACATCACTGGATGTTTCCCGGTGAAAAAGGCAAAGACCAGAAAGCCAGTTCTGTTTTAATCCTCTGTGTTGGTGGTGATATTAGTTGATAGTATTTGACAGAACACTTCTTGCCAATCAGCAGAGCTTTTAATTGAAACTGTTGGCTTGATTCACTTAAAGTTTAAATGCACAGCGCCTTTTCCATCAACTTCCTCAGCTGCATCTTTTTTGTGCTGATGATTTTACAGTCACTTTTGTAATTGGTTTCAAGTTATCTGAGACAAAAAGCTATAAATGCTTTCTCCTAAAATTCCTGCTTGGAATTCTCCATAGTCTGCCTAGTTCTGGTGGCAGTCCGAAACTGAACACATTGTTAGAATGCAGGAAATGCAGCAGAAGTCTCAATATATTAATCTTTGTATATATCTTTGTGTGTATGTATATATAGCTATACACCAGACGGAGCAGAGCCAGCAATCTCACCCTGACTTCAGAGGGCTGGAGCAGCTCTGCTCTGGAGCCAGGCTGAGGGAGCTGGGCTGGTTCAGCCTGGAGAAGAGAAGGCTCCTTAAGGAGAGACCGTAGAGCAGCTCCAGTGCCTAAAGGGGCTACAAGAAACCTGGAGAGAGGCTTTGGACAAGGGCCTGCAGGAACAGGACAAGGGGAATGGCTTTAACCTGACAGAGGGGAGATAGAGATGAGCTCTTAGGCAGAAGTTCTTCCCTGAGAGGGTGCTGAGGCGCTGGCACAGTGTGCCCAGAGAAGCTGTGGCTGCCCCATCCCTGGCAGTGTTCAAGGCCAGGCTGGATGGGGCTTGGAGGAAGTGGAAGGTGTCCCTGCCTGTGGCAGGGGGCTGAAACCGGGTGAGCTCTGGGGTCCCTTCCAACCCAAACCAGTCTGGGGTTGTATGATTTTATCTCTGTACATATCTATCTAGTTCACTGTCTTTGAAGCTTTCTGGAAGTGCAGCGTTCCCCGATCAGCTGCATCTCTGCTTCTTCCAGGCAGAGAAGCTGAAACTATCTGTAATTACTGGATGCAGCAGAATTCACAGTTCCCCAGCCCTGAGGGAACTGGGTGATTGCTTGTAATTAAAGGCAGTTAGCAGTCCCTTAGATTGATATTCCTTGGCTAGCTTTAACCCTTGCAGCCTTGTCTTCCAGCCCTCACTTAGGGTGATATTAATGGATCTGCAGCTATGGCGTGAATCAATTACCATCAAGCCCTAAAATCTTACCTTAGGTAGGCAGGAAAAAGAGATAGAGTTTCAGTTGCAAACTACAGTTTGAGAAGCCCTAGATCTGGTATGATAAAACTAAAAAGTGGAATTGCAACAAAAATCTGAAACCAACGTACCTCATTCATACCAGTGTAACTCCAGATGCTAACAGGAGCATTGCTGCCTCACACTGGAATAATGTATGATTGAATTGTGACTCTTCAGAGCACATTCATCAGGCTCAGGGCCGTATAATGTTCCTGACTAAATGAGGCAGAGGCATCTACGCTTTGACAGTCTCTTGCTATCAAAAATGCTTAATATTGAGGTGAATTTAGCTTTTTCAGCAGCTAAAAGCTGAATCAGGTACAAGTAATTCCGTTCACTACCATCTATTTTGCAGAGAAGTGTGACAGTTAATTATGCTATTAGATGAATTGTCTGATTTATTTGCTATTTGAGCCTCATGAGTTTTCGATTAACCCTTTCTACACATAGCACAGTGGTTACCTTTCTCACGGTTCAGCCTTCTGAAGTTAGGTTTTGCTCAGGACAGAGCACTGTAATTCTGATTTTCATCAAAGCCACATCCAAGTTGGGTGCGATGTCTGAATACTTCCCTGTCACTGTCTTACATTTCATCATGAAGAATGACTAGAATAAATGCAGTTCAGCGATGCAGCTGATCCCCTGTCCCTCCTCCTAAGCCCCTTCCAAACAAAAGACAACAGATTTGTTCTTCACTGAAAGCAAGCAGAAAACTTTCTTCCTGCTAGGATAAAGACTGAGCAAAATCTGCCCAGCTTATTTTGGCAGTGTTTTACAAACTGTTTGGATCTAGTGTTAGCATAATATTTTGGAAGATGGTACTGGCAGGCTCATCACACTGCTTGCCACAACTGAAGTTCAGAGATCCACACTCAGCCCTGCAATAATGAAGGCAAAGACAAATACTCTGCAGCAACTTTGGTTGGGGGCATTAGTGGGAAGAGAATGAAATATATTCTAGATTATTTGTGCATGGACAGACATACGAAGACATTGTAGTCGTCCTAATTATAGCCCTTGTGACAACGCGGGAAGCTTTCGTTCTGTCATATCAGATGAATTGATGGGAGAAAACGTATGTTCACACAGGCGGTAGGTAGGGAAAGGCAATGTTTCATCAGGCTTCCAGTGTCTTGTGCTACCCCTTTGGCACGGGGTACCTTAGCTGGTTTTGATGCAGCCCAGCAAAGCCTTCAGGAATCTTGCTGTTTGAAGTTACTGCTCTGATTTGCTGTTTCTGTCGGCTGCTGCCTTGGAACTATTTTGGGATGCGTTCCAGTGGGCCTTTTAAATGTTATTGTTGTACCTACTCAGCTCTGGTGAAGTCTGCAAGGAGGGCTCTGAACTTCCCACTCTTAAAACATAGAAGAAAGGAACTGTAGGTGCCTTTAAGGAAGGGAAGGTAAAGAGGACAAAGCCCCCATTTGCCCCAGTGTATGTGCTATGATAAGGGAGGAAGCTGGTGTAGGGCTTGCTTGGCCTGCCTGGGAGACTCGCATTGCTCTTCATCCTGTGCTCTCGCTGTGGGAGCTGACATAACACCATAGGAAGGGAGTGTGCAGAAGCTGTCCAGGGCACGCGTCCTGGCTCCTCTCCCAGAAGCGAGTGGAGGGGGCAAGAAAAGCTGCTTCCAGAGCTCAGGAGGGTGTCCTGCCCTACATGTTATGCTGGGAACACAGCAGCAGAGGGAAATCCAGGCTCAACCTTGGGCTTTGCAGGTCTCATAACCTGTCTCTGTTTCTTGGATGTGTCCCAACTTGAGTCAGCTGCTTGCTGTTTATATTTGAGCGTCTCACTCGCTTGTAGAGGGCTGAAGATGGTTAACAGTGGCAGCAGTGCTGTACCTGGGCAACTCCTAGGGAAGGATTTAAGCTTCTTGGAGTGATGGCTGATATAATTTAGCACCTTGCAACAGAAAGGCTAAGTAACATTTCTTAAGCAACCAGCTTTCTGAAAATCATAGAACCACAGACTGGTTTGGGGTGGAACAGGACCTTAAAGCTCATCCAGTTCCAGCCCCCTGCCATGAGCAGGGGGACCTTCCTCTAGAGCAGGTTGCTTCTACCCAGGTAGAAGTTAAGATCCTCATGCTGCTTCAGCTGCTGGGAATTCTTCGTTGCCTCTAATTCATTATTGGAGTTTCTATTATCATGGGAAGGTAGAAAGAGTTACTGTACTGTCATTTTGTTAAAGAAGGAAGGAAAGGTTATTTTTAGGAAGTCCCAAATGACTGTTTTTCTAGTCATCTTCTATAAAGAGCCATATGGAGACGTAGTGGAGACGGAGGGGGAGAGACTCTTGCTAATACCTCCTTTTAATTTGTTACCACAGTGGTGCTGCTGTGTGGGATCTCATTAGGGACCTCTCTCCTATCCCAGCCCCAAATTGTTCCAAAACAGTAAATCAAATGGGGCAGGAAGCCACCTTGTGTCAGTGCCATCTCTGCCCGAACTGAGCAGATAAGCTGGTATCTTTGTCCCAACTTCCTTCAGCTGAGTGTCACAACTGTGCAAGTGTTTGCCTTCGGCAGAAGCAGCATCCTCAGACACGTTCCTGATTCCTCTGTGGCTGCCTTTAGACTTTCCATTTGCTTCCAGAAGCTCCAACACTGGTGTCGCTCTTGCCAACGTGCTTTCCTCTCCCAGTTCATGTTTTGCATGTCACCTCATTTCTTGCAAGCATTGAATTCCTATAAATATCATTGCTGTGGCATCATATCAGTCCAGCCCTCAGATTCCTCAGCAGCTGAGTGCAGTGGCATTTTTGTCTGCATCATCCTGATTTAAGCCCTTTAGACAGGGGCTTGCCTGATGAGGCTAACTGATGTGTTCGTCACATTTCCACAAGCTATGCAGTGTTGCTGTGTGGACTTGCACATCCGGAGCTGAAAGTCATCAGCAGTGAGCACACTTTCCCTGGGGCCTCTCTTCCCTCACATGGGGAACTCCTCCATTGCAGGCTCTGCTTCTCAAGAGGCAGCTTTGGAAATCTGTGACTGTATTCTCCTTTAATGCATTGTTTGTGGGTCTGATGGAAAAGCAGTGATATATCCGTGAATAGTATGTCGGGCTTGACTTCTCCTCAGTGTACAGACTGTCCCTGACACGTCTGGGGGGGCTTTAGGCACTTGTGCTTTGATGATTTATTGATTTATTTAAAATGATTTATTGATTTGATGTATTGATTTTCAGGTGGGGCTTGCCCCAGTTGGAGCCTTGCAGCCCGTGCTGGCGTCGCTCTCCCAGCAGAGCAGGCTGCCTGCAATGAAGCAGATGGCTGTTTGCCAGGAGCGAGTCGCTCACTTTCTGTAATTTACCCCTTTTCTGTTCAAATGGTTTGGCTTGGTTGGGTTTTTAACCAGAGCCAGCCCCTCTCCAATAGCCTGTTCTCCCTCGCGTGCCTGCGTGTGTGTGTGTCTGAGTGTGCGGGAGCGAGGGAGACAGAGAGAGAAGCCGTGCCTGGGCTATGCTGACAGACGACTTTTCCCTCACTTGTCAGGTTTCCAGCCTGTCGGCAGCGCTGCTGGGAAGTGGGACCAGAACAACGCCAGGGCAGGGAGAGCCGGGCTGACCGACCCGCTGGGGAGCTGCCGCTCGCACCGTGCTGGGCAGCCCTTGGGACCCATGCAGGCAGCTCGCTTGTCAGCGAGGGCTTTTCCTCCCCGTCTCCCTTGATAAATAAGACCTCAGCTGGCATAATTGACTGTATCCTTATTGCAAAGGGGGAAAAGAAATAAACGCCGTGTGGCTTTGCCATCTGGAGATGAGCTTCTAATCCCCCGGGTCAGCCCACGGATGGTGGTGGCACTGCTGGAGCGGCTGCCCCCCGTGCCCACCTGAGCGCCACCGCGGTTCCCACGCAGGGAGGGGGAACAAGTGGCTGCCAACAATGTTGGCTGCTCCCGGGCAGCGTTAAAGGGGGAGCGTGTCTGTGTGTGTGGGGGGGAAGCCGCCGTCCTCGCAGAGCTTTAACCGAAGCGGTCACCCGCAGCTATGGAGTCACCCACTAAAGAGATCGAAGAATTTGAGAGCAACTCTCTGAAATACCTGCAGCCAGAGCAGAGAGAGAAAATCTGGCTCCGTCTCCGAGGCTTGTAAGTAGTACTTTCCTTTCCCTCCCTTATCCTTGGCCCCTTTCCTCCCACTGTCAAATTGGTGGTGGTACTTTCCTTTTTCCTTTCTTGCCGGTACCAGGAGTTTCCACACCTGTTCTCATCAATACAGTGATTTAATCCTAGCAAAAGATCCATTTGCTTCTTTAAACTGAACTGCTTGTTACATTGAACAAACTTTTTCCAGGTGGAATGTAGAGATGTCATTAATGAGGCATTGTGAGATCTGAGCAGCTAACGAGGTGCTAATTACTTTAGCTGCTAGACTAGAAAAGGTTTGTTATGTAGCCTGAACGGGGCTTAATTGGATTCCGTGTTTTCAATAATGTCACCCTTAGATACAACATACAAAAGACTTTCTCCTCCCGTAAAGGTACACCATTGGTGGCACTGACACGGTTAATAAGGGCAAAATAGGCAGAGACGGCACAACTGGGAAATATTTCTACCAGCATTTGTAATGGCAGCAAAGTCATGTCCCATGCATTAATTTTACTTACTCGTTTACACATTAAGCCTGGCTTGCCGCGAAATGATGGGACGTCTCCCCCATAGGCTGGTCCTTCGAGGAGAAAAGGCAAGAGGTACAATTATTAATAGTTCCCACAACGTGGATTCCAAAGTACAGAGGGGATGGCAGTGCTGAGAACACAGAGCAGATTAACAATTTCTGATACACAGATGTCAGCGCTATCCTTAACATCAAGACACAAACACGGCTATCTAAACCATCAGATTTATTATCGCTATAAACACATAGAAATAACAATAAATTTATTAATAAAGCTATAAATAACATATAAATTTGTGAGGAAAAGTATAAATAACATACAAATTTATGAAGAAAGCTATACATAACAAATTTATGAAGAAAGCTAAAAAATAACAAATTTATGAGTAAATATACAAATAACATACAAATTTTTGAATAAAGCTATGAATAACATACAAATGTATGAAGAAAGCTATAAATAACACAATAACTTATGAAGAAAGCTATAAATAATACAAATTTATTACAGCTATACATAAAATGTAAATATATCAACACAGCTATAACAAACATACAAATGTATTAATAGAGCTATAAGTAAGATATAAATTTATGAAGAAGCTATAAGATATACATTTATGAAGAAAGCTATAACTAACATATAAATTTATAAATAAAGCTAAAAAATAACATACCAATTTATGACTAAAGCTATAAATAACATGATAATTTATGAATAAAGCTGTAAATAATACAAATTTATGAATAAAGCTATAAATAAAATATAAATGTATTAATACAGCTATAACAAACCTACAGATTTATTAAGCTATATATAGCGTACAAATATATGACTAAAGCTATAAATAACATAATAATGTTAAGCTATAAATAATAAAATTTTATTAATAGAGCTAGAAATATATAAATGTTTTAACAGCTGTAAAGAACATACAAATTTATAAATAAAGCTACTAATAACAGACAAATTTATGAATAAAGCTATAAATAACAAAGTTATTAATAAAGCTGTAAATAACATACAAAATTATAAATAAAACTATAAATAACAAAGTTATGAATAAAGCTATAAATAACATAAATCTATTAATAAACCTATAAATAACACATAAATGTATTAACAATGCTATAAACACCATATAAATTTCTAATAAAGCTATAAATAACACATAAATTGATGAATTTCTAATAAAGCTATAAATAAACCATACAAATTTATGACTAAAGCTATAAAGAACATACAGATTTATGAATAAAGGAATAAATACCACACTTTGGTGATACACGGCTCCACAGTGCCAACATCCAGCCGCTGTTCCCAAGCACGTAGCGCCAGGACAGAAAGCAGTTGCTGAGCATCTCCTTTTTTTTTTTTCTTTCTCCCTAGTTTTTCCCCATGGTTTTTGTTCCACTCTTTTTAACCCCACGGTTATTTTATCCCCACGGTTTCCCCCTTCCAGTTCCCCTCCTGCTCCCGTTTTCACACCCCCTCCCCACAAACGTTTTTAAATTTTTTTTTCCCCACAGGTTTCTCTCTTTTTTTCTCTCTCCCTCCGGAGTTGTTCGGGGATTTTTTTTCTTCCCCCCGCCCCTCCCCCTGTTTTTTTGGAGGTTTTTTTTTTTTTTTTGAGGGCAGTATTTGTTGGTGTTTGTTTATTTCGATGGTTTTCTTACTTTTGCTGCAGTTTTTTCCATAGTGTTTTTTGTTCCACGCTTTTATCCTCCACTTCCCCCCCCCCCCCCCCGGCATTTTCCTCCCTCCCCCTTTCTCTCTCCCACTGTTTCCCCCCAGGCTGGTAGGTTTTTATCCCAAGGTTTCCCACATGCACAATTCCCTCCCCACTTGGTTCCCCACCCACATTTTCCCTTCTGGTTGGTGGGGTTTTCCCCCGCCACTTTTCTTCCCCATCCCTCCCCCCGCCCCTTTTCCCCCCATTGTTTTGTTGGGTTTTCCTCACAAGGATGGGGATTTTTTGACACACCCCCTCCCCCCCCCCCCCCTTTTTTTCCCCTTCTGGTTGTTGAGGTTTTTCCACAGTTTGAGGGGATTGTGACCACTGGAAATCCTGCATGCTGGGGAATCCTCTGGCAATTTAGGGGGGTGAGGCACCGGCACAGGTTGCCCAGAGAAATGGTGAATGCTGCATCCCTGGCAGTGTTCAAGGCCAGGTTGGACAGAACCTCAGGTGACATGGTCTAGGGTGGGGGGCCCCTGCCCATGACAAGGGAGTTGGAACTTAATGATCTGAAGGTCCTTTCCAACCCAACCCATTCTATGAATCTCATAACTGTTCCTCACCTTTGGATTCCTAGCCAGAAGGCTTCAGAATAGGTATTGGTATCAAAGTGAGTAATTATTACTCTACAGAGCAACCCCATAGTGAGAAGAAATGTTCAAAGCAAACAAAAGCAAGAAGTCTTCATGCAATGTTTAGTTAAGCTGTGGAACTCTCTGCCAACAGATGATGAGGGTGCTAATAGTTTAAGCAGATCGAACTGAAAACTTTGCCTGTTCTAGAAGAAAGGTTGTCTACTTCCAGTCTCATCTCCTCGTGCTTCTGAAAAGTCAGACTTACAGACTGGTTTGGGTTGGAAGGGACCCCAAAGCTTACCCACTTCCAACCCCTTAAATGGGCAGGGACACCTTCCACTAGTGCAGGTTGCTCCAAGCCCCTGTGTCCAATCTGGCCTGGAGCACTGCCAGGAATGGGGCAACCACAGCTTCTCTGGGCACCCTGTGCCAGGGCCTGAGCACCCTCTCAGGGAAGAACTTCTGCCTAAGAGCTCATCTCTATCTCCCCTCTGTCAGGTTAAAGCCATTCCCCTTGTCCTGTCCCTGCAGGCCCTTGTCCAAAGCCCCTCTCCAGGTTTCTTGTAGCCCCTTTAGGCACTGGAGCTGCTCTACGGTCTTTCCTTAAGAAGTCTTCTCTTCTCCAGGCTGAACCAGCCCAGCTCTCTCAGCCTGGCTCCAGAGCAGAGCTGCTCCAGCCCTTGGAGCATCTTCATAGTCTTCCTCAGGACTCGCTCAAACAGGTCCACATCCCCATTCCTTCCTACCAAGCAACATCCCCAGAGTGCAAGGTGTGTTCTCTACCCGGTACGCTCTTTTGTGCTGAAACCATTTTCCCTGCAAGGAGAATCAAGATGAAAACACAGGCAGAGACACGGAGGGAAAAGAAAAGAACTGAGCAAGTGCAGAGGGTTCAAACGGACAGGCTGGGTGTGCTGCTGCATTCTTGCTTTGAGATGCAGTAGTGGCACTGTTTTATCCAGGAAAGGAAGGCAGCCTTAGCAAGGGAAATTCCCATTCACGGTTTGTTACGACAGCATCGAGTTGCTTTGGGATCTTGCAGTAAGGGTGCAAGAGGGGAGTGAAGCAGCCGGTGGCTGGCAGCTCTGAGGAACAGACCTGCTTGCGAAGGGGTGGGTTCTTTGCAGGCATGAGAGGGAAGTGGGGTGACACTTCTCAACAGAGATGCAGTCGGTTGTTACTTTTTTGCTAGAGGTTGTTTCCTAAAGGGTTATGTGAGGAAATGGAGACCATATGCTCAGGAAAATGCATCTATATTCTGCTGTCATTTTAAATACCTAACAAGCTCAGTATCACAGTCCGTGTTACGAAGGTACTGAAGTGCCTTTGCACCTTGCAGTGCCCCTGTGAGGTTTTATGATGCCCATTTTATGGGTATAAAATTAAAGTTGACTTTGGAAATCTCCACTGGCTGAGAACTGCGTCCTCTTTTACAAGGCTGTGCTGGTTGATACTGTTAAAGTTTCTGGCCAGATCTGTTGTAAACTGTACAGTTACAAGCTGTAAATATGGCATGGTCAGTGATGCTGTCATGGTTAATACCACAAATAGTTGTGGTTGGAAGATGCCTCTGCAGATCCTCTAGTCCAACCCTGATGCTAAAGGCAGGGTCAAGCAGGGCAGGGTAGGTAGTGCCAAGCTGCTGCGTACCACCATGGATGCCTTTTGCTCTGTGCCAAGGTAACCCCTTTCTCTGCCTCAGGAGGTAACAGTGAATGTTGAGTAAGGACAGTAAGAAGCAATAACAAGTGCTAAATTTACTCCTGCTCTCTTTATGCAGGGTACAGGGAGGGTTTAGATGGGCTCTTAGGCAGAAGTTCTTCCCTGTGCGGATGCTGAGGAGCTGGCACAGGGTGCCCAGAGAAGCTGTGGCTGCCCCATTCCTGGCAGTGTTCAAGGCCAGGTTGGACACAGGGGCTTGGAGCAAGCTGCCCTAGTGGAAGGTGTCCCTGCCCGTGGCCGGGGTTGGAGCTGGATGAGCTTTAAGGTCCCTTCGACACAAACCAGTCTGGGATTCATTCCGCGGTTCCACCGCTCGCTGATGCAGGAGGACGAGCCCTCCCTCGTCCTGCAGCACACAAGCAGCGCACCCGGGGCTGCCTCCCGCGGCCCAACCAGCACCGCCCGTGCCCGACCGCCACCACCGGGGACTACGGAGCCCCCCGGCCGCGGCCCCGGGCCCCGTCTGTCGCTCGCCGCCGAGTGCCGCGCAGGGGCTGCGTGATGGCGCCACCTAGCGGCGCTCTGGAGCAGCGCCGCCCGCTCCGCCCCGGAGCCGTGTTACTCATCCCCTTCCTTACCTGTGTGGAGCACAGGAGCGCTCCCAGGCCCCCGCCAAGGCGCAAGGCGCGTTGTGTTGTTGCAGCAGCGTGTTTTCACAGTGCTGCGGTTACTGCGTCAGTGCACTTGAACCTCGGGCCACGTTACTGACCAAAGCCCTTCAAGAAAGCCACCCAAACACGCTGACCTGATCGCAAAGAACCAGGCTTTGCCTGCCCTTCCCAGGCAGCAGTTAAGGCCAGCAGTCTAAAGGGGTGTAGAAAACACACACATAAATAACGCCCAAACATTCCCCCCACCCCCCCCATTTTACAAACTAACATGCTCACAGCTTACTTCCATCTTATAAATTTCTCACACCTAGATTCTACTTCCCAGGATTTCTGCAAAGCCCGGGGGGGGGGGGTTTGTGTGTGGAATGAAAGCCAAGAGGCTTTCTGCATGTGTTATCCTACTTATACACCTTGAGATTCCAACTGCAGTGCCCTGCTCCAGAAACAACCACTGACGTTGCAGTTTATTCCTTGAACACCTAAAGCTACGTGAGGATGAGGAAACCCAGTTAACAGCGCCTGGGGGTGTTTAGTCTGGAGGAGAGAAAGCTCAGGGGAGGACCTTATCACTCTCGCCTGACAAGAGGATGGAGCCAGGAGGGGTCTGGTCTCTGCTCCGAAGTCATGGAACAAAAGAAAACGGCCTCAAGCCTGCCTTAATCCTCAAACCTTTTGTTCCATTTCATGCCATAGATTTGCTATAATTCAGCCTCTAGCTTTGCCTACAGCCATGGACTACATAACTGTGTTCTGGTTTATGCTATAGAACAGTTATGACATGGATACCCTAAGAAAAAGCAACTGTTTTCCTAGGGTTTTCATTTCTCTTCCATCACCATCTCTTACATATTTCACACTGTTCAACTCTATACCCAAATTGCTCACAAACCCGTAAAACAAACACCTGATCAGATTAATTCTCATCAAATTGCATCTCTTGTACCTCAGTCTGCTCCTTGATGCTTGCTTCGTATTTATTCATGATCACCTCTTATCTTTGATCCTCCCTTTGGCTTTCCCCTGCCTCCAACTCCTTCACTGTTTTTTGGTAATGCTTTGTATTTCATTCTTCTTTCTCACTCGTTTTCCATCTTTTTTCTTTTCCTTGCTCGGAGCTTGGTGTGGTTCTGGAAGCTGGGAGGTTCCGTGTCCTTTAAACATTCTCCTGGAAGTCTGGCCTCTTTGATGCTTGCTCCAGCTCTGGTGCACAACTGGTTCAAGATCTCAGAATATCTCCCTCAATATCCAGCCGAGTGCCAGGATTTCCCAGTTCACTATTTTGACCTTGTATATCCTATAAACAAATTCCTCTTCACCTGCATAAGAACAAGCAATGATAATCCCGTGCTTTTTAACCAGATCGGGTCTAATAGAAACATAGAATCATAGAATAGTTCGCGTTGGAAAGGACCTTGGGACCGTCAAGTTCCAACCCCCCTGCCATGGGCAGGGACACCTCACACTAAACCATGTCACCCAATGCTCTGTCCAGCCTGGCCTTAAACACCGCCAGGGATGGAGCATTCACAACTCACTTGGGCAACCCATTCCAGTGCCTCACCACCCTTACAGTAAAGAACTTCCTCCTTACATCCAATCTGAACTTCCCCTGTTTAAGTTTTAACCCGTTACCCCTTGTCCAATCACTACAGTCCCTAATGAAGAGTCCCTCTCCAGCACCCCTATAGCCCCCCTTCAGATACTGGAAGGCTGCTATGCAGTCTCCATGCAGCCTTCTCTTCTCCAGGCTGAACAGCCCCAGCTTTCTCAGCCTGTCTTCATAATAGCATAACAGCAACTTCCTTTATCTGGTCCGCTAACAGCAGAGAGCTGCCACCAATTGTTTCCTACACAAGACTGTCCCTCTGTGCAAGGAGGAGCAAGGATTGTGAAAAGAAGCAGAGGAACATAAAGACGGGGAAAGACCTCTGAGAAGAGCCTGCGAGCGAAGCAGAGACCATCAGTAATTGTCAGCCAGGAAAAATACAGGATTTAAGCTGCAGGCACAACACTGAGACCCAAAGTGAAAGCTTTGGGGTTAAACTGACTCCATTTCATTTCATTTGACTTTCTGTCCAGGCATTACAACATACTTTATAATACATAGGAGTCTCAGAAGACACGTCTGCTGTTCCTCCCCATCTCTCGAAGATCAGGATTATTGGCATGTTGCCCATCACGATTCACATCCACCTTAATGGCTATCTGCTGTTGGCTTCACTCCTGACTAAAGGGGAGCCATCCAGCTTGGTGTCTGTGTAAGAAAAAGGAACAGATGAAAGCAGAAGAATATGAAGAGGGTCAGAGGAATGTGAAAAGTGGCAGAGGAATGAGAAGATTGGCAAAGAAATGTGAAGATGGGCACAGGAATGTGAAGGGGGGCAGAAGAACATGAGGAGGGTTAGAGGAATGGGAAGAGGAGCAGGGGAGTGTGATGGGGCAGACGATTGTGAAGAGTGGCAGAGGAATGAGAAGAGGGGTAGAGAATTGTGAAGTGGGTCAGAGGAATGTGAAGAAGGGCATAAGAATGTGAAAAGTGGCAGAGGAATGAGAAGATTGCCAAAGAAATGTGAAGATGGGCACAGGAATGTGAAAGGGGGCAGATGATTGTGAAGAGGGAAAGAGGAAAGAGAAGAGGGGCAGACAACTGAGAAGACTGGCAGAAGAATGAGAAGATAGGAAGGAGACTGAGAAGAGGGGCAGAGGAATGACAAGAGGGGAAGACAACTGAGAACAGGGGCAGAGGAACGAGAACAGGGGCAGAAGAATGTGAAGAGGGACAGAGGAAAAAGACAAGGGGCAGATGACTGAAAAGAGTGGCAGAGGAACAAGAAGAGGGGCAGAGGAACGAGAAGAGGGGATGAAGACTTAGAAGAGGGAGAGAAGAATGTGAAGAGGGACAGAGGAAACAGACAAGGGGCAGACGACTGAGAAGTGTGGCAGAGGTACGAGAAGATTGGCAGAGGAATAAGAAGAGGGACAGAAGAATGAGAAGAGGGGTAGATGAGTGAGAAGAGGGGTAGAGGAATCAGAGAACTGATGGAATAATGTGAAGAAGGGCAGAGGAATTTGAAGAAGGGCAGGGGATTGTGAAGAGGGGCAGAAGATTGTGAAGATGGACAGAGGAAAAAAAAGAAGGGCAGATGGCTGAAAAGAGTGCAGAGGAACAAGAAGAGGGGCAGAGGAATGAGAAGAGGGGCAGAGGAACAAGAACAGGAGAAGAAGACTGAGAAGAGGGAGAGAAGAATGTGAAGAAGGACAGAGAAAAACACAAGGGACAGACAACTGAGAAGTGTGGCAGAGGAACGAGAAGAGGGGCAGAGGAATAAGAAGAGTGGCAGAAGAATGAGAAGAGAGGAAGGGGACTGAGAAGAGGGGCAGAGGAACAAGAATAGGGGCAGAAGAATGTGAAGATAAACAGAGGAAAAAGACGAGGGGCAGACGACTAAAAAGAGTGGCAGAGGAAGAAGAAGAGGGGCAGAGGAATGTGAAGAGGGGCAGAGGAAAAAGAAGAGCAGACAACTGACAAGTGGGGCAGAGGAATAAGAAGAGGGGCAGAAGAATGGGAAGAGAGGCAGACGAATGAAAGAACGGTTGGAATAATGTAAAGAGGGGCACAGGAATTTGAAGAGGGGCAGAGGATTGTGAAGATGAGCAAAAGATTGTGAAGGGTGGCAGAGGAATGAGTGGCAGAGGATTAAGAACAGCAAAGGAAAGTGAAATGTGGCAGAGGATTGTGCAGAGTGTCAGAGGAATGTGAAGAGGGGCAGAGAATAATGAAGAGGGGCAGAGGATTGTGGAAAGGTTAAGAGGGTTATGAGGATGGGCAAAGGACTGTGGAGTGGCAGACAATTGTGAAAAGTGGCAGAAGAAAGAAGACGGGCAGAAGAATATGAAGAGGGTCAGAGGAATGTGAAAAGTGGCAGAGGAATGAGAAGATTGGCAAAGAAATGTGAAGAGGGGCACAGGAATGTGAAGGGGGGCAGAGGAACAAGCGGAGGGTTAGAGGAATGGGAAGAGGAGCAGGGGAGCGTGATGGGGCAGAGGATTGTGATGAGTGGCAGAGGAACGAGAAGAGGGGAACAGAAAAAGAAATGTGACAGGAACAAGAAGAGGGGAAGACAAGTGAGAAGAGGGGCAGAGGAATGAGAAGAGGGGCAGACAACTGAGAAGAGTGGCAGAGAACCGAGAACAGGGGCAGAGGAACGAGAAGAGAGGCAGAGGAATAAGAGAACTGATGGAATAATGTGAAAAAGGGCAGAGGAATTTGAAGAGTGGCAGAGGACTGTGAAGAAGGGCAGAGGATTGTGAAGACAAGCAAAAGATTGTGATGTGGGCCAAGAAAGAATAGTGGCAGAGGATGAGGACGGGCAAAGGAATGTGCAGGCGGCAAAGGATTGTGAAGAGGAGGAGAGGAACAAGAAGGGGGGCAGAAGAATGTGAAGAGGGACAGAGGAAAAAACCCAAATAGCTGGGCATGTCCTACACACAGTGCCCTCCAAAACAGTGCCACCAACTTGGATATTCCCACTTACTTACACAACTACGAGTCCATCTCTGTAAAGCCACATAGAACACCACTCAGGCCGGTTTTGCCATAGAAGGAGCAAGGTCAAGGGACCTGACCAGGAGATTCAGGTTTGGAGAATAAAACGGCAAGACGGATGTCACCAGATCCCCACAGACGTGATCAGCAAGGGAACAGCAATGTCTCCACCAACCAGTAAGAAACAAACACGAGCTTTCTCAGGTGTAGTGGGGTCTGGAGAATGCACATCCCAAATTACAGTCTGGTTGTGAGCTTTCTCTATCACATGACCCGCCAGAAGAATGATTTCCAATGGGGCTCAAGAGCCTGAGGGTTTGGGTCACTTTTCCAATTGCCTTGTCAACACCTGCTTACCTACAAAGTGACCCCAGGTAGAAGATGTGGGGAGATGTCTCCCCCATAGGTTGGTCCTTCGAGGAGAAAAGGCAAGAGGTACCATTATTAATAGTTCCCACAATGTGGATTCCAAAGTACAGAGAGGATGGCAGTGCTGAGAACACAGAGCAGATTAACAATTTCTGATACACAGATGTCAGCGCTATCCTTAACATCAAGACACAAACACGGCTATTTAAACCAGCAGATTTATTATCCCTATAAACACATATAAAGTTATAAATATCAATAAATTTATTAATAAAGCTATAAATAGCATATAAATTTATGAAGAAAGGTATAAATAACACATACAAATTTATGAAGGTATAAATAACAAATTTATGAAGAAAGGTATAAATAACATAAATTTATTAAGATTTAAAAACCATACAAATTTATGAAAAAAGTTATGAGTAACATAAATTTATTAATAAAGCTATAATAATACATACAAAATTATTAAGAAATAACACACAAATTTATGAAGAAAGGTATAAATAACATACAAATTTAGTAAGAAATAACACACATTTATGAAGATATGAGTAATATATACATTTATTAATAAAGCTATAATAACATACAAATTTATTAAGAAAGCTAGAAATAACAAATTTATGAAGAAAGCTATAAAATAACTTATATTTTTTTAGTAAAAATATAAATAAAACATACAAATTTATAAATGAAGCAATAAATGACATACAAATTTATAAATAAGGCCATAAATATCATAAATTTATGAAGAAAGCTATAAAATAAAATATAAATTTATGAACAAACCTATAAATGACACATACAAATTTATGAAGCTATAAAATAACATATAAATTTATTAGTAAAGATATAAATAAAACATACGAATTTATAAATAAAGCCATAAATAATATACATTTATGAATAAAGCTATACAATAACACAGAAATTTATTAATAAACCTATAAATGACACAACTTTATTAAGAAAGCTATAAATAACATAAATTTATGAAGAAAGCTAGAAAATAACATAAATTTACGAGTAAAGATACAAATAACACATACAAATTTTTGAATAAAGCTATAAATAACATGTAAATTTATAAATAAAGATGTAAGACATACAGATTTATGAATAAAGCTATAAATAATACAAATTTATTAATACAGCTATAAATGAAATACAAATATATCAATACAGGTATAACAAACATACAAATTTATTAATAGAGCTATAAGTAAGATATACATTTATGAAGAAAGCTATAAGATAAATATATGAAGAAAGCTATAAGTAACATATAAATTTATAAATAAAACTAAAAAATAACATACAAATTTATGACTAAAGCTATAAATAATATGATAATTTATGAGTAAAGCTGTAAATATTACAAATTTATAAATAAAGGTATAAATAAAATATAAATGTATTAATACAGCTATAACAAACGTACAAATTTATTAAGCTATGTATAGCGTACAAATTTATGACTAAAGCTATAAATGACATAATAATGTTAAGCAATAAATAATAAAAAATTATTAATATAGCTAGAAATATATAAATGTATTAACACAGCTGTAAAGAACATACAAATTTATAAATAAAGCTACTCATAACGTACAAATTTCTGAATAAAGCTATAAATAACATACAAATTTCTGAATAAAGCTATAAATAACATACAAAATGACGAATAAAGCTATAAATAACAAAGTTATGAATAAAGGTATAAATAACATAAAGCTATTAATAAACCTATAAACAACACATAAATTTATTAACAATGCTATAAGCACCATATAAATTTCTAATAAAGCTATAAATAACACATAAATAGATGAATAAAGCTATAAATAAGATACAAAAATATGAATAAAACAATAAAAATATACAATTTTATGAATAAAGCTATTAATAACATACAAAATTATGAATAAAGCTATATATAACATAAATTAATAAAGCTATAAATAACATATAAAGTATTAATAAAGCAATAAATAACACACATATTTATTAATGCTATAAATAACAAAATTTTATAAATCAAGCTATAAATAGCATACAGATTTATGAATAAAGCTATAAAAAGATACAAATTATGATTAAAGCTAGAAAGAACAAATGTATAAAGCTATAAATAACGTACATTGATGAAAAAAGCTATAAATAAGATACAGGCTTATGAATAAAGCAATAAATAAGATACAAATTTATAAATAAAGCTATAAATAAGATGCAAATTTATGACTAAAGCTATAACATAAATATAGAAATAAAGCTATAAATAACACAAATTTTTAATAAAGCTATTAATAACATAAATTTTATGACAAAAGCTATAACATAAATTTCTAAATAAAGCTACAAATAACAGATATTTATCAATAAAACTATAAATAACATAAATTTCTAAATAAAGCTATAAATAACATTAAAAGTTAGGAATAAAGCTATAAATAAGATACAAATTTTGGAATAAAGCTATAAATAACATATAAATTTATAAATAAGGCTGTAAATAACACAAATTTAGAAATAAAGCTATAAATAGCATACAAATTTATGAATAAAGCTCTAAATAAGATACAAAATTATGACTAAAGCTGGAAACAACCTAAAATCTTAAAGCTATAAATAAAACATACATTGATGAATAAAGCCCTAAATAAGATATAGACTTATGAATAAAGCAATAATTAAGATACAAATTAATAAATAATCTATTAATAACATACAAATTCATGATAAAAGCTGTAACATATAGATTTCTAAATAAAGCTATAAATAAGAGATGTTTATATATAAAGCTATAAATAACACAAATTTATGAATAAAGCTCTATATAAGATACAAAATTATGACTACAGCTATAAATAACTTATAAATTTATAAAGATACAAATAAGATACAAAATTATGACTAAAGCTAGAAATAACATATAAATTTATAAAGCTATAAGTAACACATACATTGATGAATAAAGCTATAAATAAGATAGACTTATGAATAAAGCAATAAATAAGATACAAATTTATAAATAAAGCTATAAATAACACAAATTTATAAATAAAGCTCTTAATAACATACAAATTTATGACAAAATCTGTAACATAAATTTCTAAATAAAGCTATAAGTAACATAGATATTTACCAATAAAGCCTTAAATAACACATAAATTTATAAATAAAGCTAAAAATAAGATTCAAGGTTAGGAATAAAGCTCTAAATAAGATACAAAATTATTGCTAAAGCTATAAATAACCTATATTATAAACACATACATTGATGAATAAAGCTATAAGATAGACTTATGAATAAAGCAATAAATAAGAAAAAATTACAAATAAAGCTATAAATAAGATACAAATTTATGACTAAAGCTATAAATAATATATAAATTTCTAAATAAAGCTATAAATAGCATAGATATTCATAACTAAAGCTATAAATAACACATAAATTTCTAAACAAAGCTATGAATAAGATACAAATTTAGGAAAAAAGCCATAAATAAGATATAAATTTATAAATAAGGCTATAAATAACAAACAAATTTAGAAATAAAGCTATAAATAGCATACAAATCTATGAATAAAGCTCTGAATATGATAAAAATTATAACTAAAGCTATAAATAACTTATAAATTTCTAAAGCACTAAATAAGATACAAAATTATGATTAAAGCTAGAAATAACAAATTTTTAAAGCTATAACACATAAATTGATAAATAAAGCTATAAATACCATACAGACTAATGAATAACGCAATAAATAAGACACACATTTAGAAATAAACCTATAAATAACATAAATTTGTAAATAAAGCTATAAATAGCATAGATATTTCTAAATAAAGCTATAAATAACATAAATTTATAAATAAATCTACAAATAAAATACAAAGTTATGAATAAAGCAATAATTAAGATAAAAATTTAGGAATAAAGCTATAAATAAGATATGAATTTATAAATAAGGCTATAAATAAGATATAAATTTATAAGGCTATAAATAAGAAAGAAATTTAGGAATAAAGCTATAAATAAGCTATAAATTTATAAATAAAGCTATAAATAAGATACAAATTTAGGAATAAAGGTATAAATAAGCTATAAATATATAAATAAGGTTATAAATAAGATAAAAATTTATAAGGCTATAAATAAGATACAAATTTAGGAATAAAGCTATAAAAAAGCTATAATTTTATAAATAAGGCTACAAATAACATACAAATTTAGGAATAAAGCTAAAAGTAAGCTATACATTCGTAAATAAGGCTATAAATAAGATAGAAATTTAGGAATAAAGCTATAAATAAGCTATAAATTTATAAATAAGGCTACAAATAGATACAAATTTAGGAATAAAGCTATAAATAAGCTATACATTCATAAATAAAGCTATAAAAAAGATACAAATTTAGGAATAAAGCTATAAATTATATATGAATTTATAAATAAGGCTATAAATAAGATATAAATTTATAAGGCTACAAATAAGATACAAATTTAGGAATAAAGCTATAAATAAGTTATAAATTTCTAAATAAGGCTATAAATAAGATACAAATTTAGGAATAAAGCTATAAATAAGCTATAAATTTATAAATAAGGCTATAAATAAGATAGAAATTTAGGAATAAAGCTATAAATAAGCTATAAATTACTAAATAAGGCTATAAATAAGATAGAAATTTAGGAATAAAGCTATAAATAAGCTATAAAATTATAAATAAGGCTACAAATAGATACAAATTTAGGAATAAAGCTATAAATAAGCTATACATTCGTAAATAAAGCTATAAAAAAGATACAAATTTAGGAATAAAGCTATAAATTATATATGAATTTATAAATAAGGCTATAAATAAGATATAAATTTATAAGGCTATAAATAAGATACAAATTTAGGAATAAAGATATAAATAAGTTATAATTTTATAAATAAGGCTACAAATAACATACAAATTTAGGAATAAAGCTATAACTAAGCTATAATTTTATAAATAAGGCTATAAATAAGATAGAAATTTAGGAATAAAGCTATAAATAAGTTATAAAATTACAAATAAGGCTACAAATAGATACAAATTTAGGAATAAAGCTATAAATAAGCTATACATTCGTAAATAAAGCTATAAAAAAGGTACAAATTTAGGAATAAAGCTATAAATTATATATGAATTTATAAATAAGGCTATAAATAAGATATAAATTTATA
Organism: Neopsephotus bourkii; assembly: GCF_033783945.1. Taxonomy (NCBI): domain Eukaryota; kingdom Metazoa; phylum Chordata; class Aves; order Psittaciformes; family Psittacidae; genus Neopsephotus; species Neopsephotus bourkii. The sequence goes on from NW_026901951.1 coordinate 37,915, forward strand.
AGGCTATAAATAAGATACAAATTTAGGAATAAAGCTATAAATAAGCTATAAATTTATAAATAAGGCTATAAATAAGATACAAATTTAGGAATAAAGCTATAAATAAGATATGAATTTATAAATAAGGCTATAAATAGGAGAGAAATTTAGGAATAAAGCTATAAAAAATAAATGTAGGAATAAAGCTATAAATAACACATAAATTTATAAATAAAGATATAAATAAAACAAAATTATGAATAAAGGTATAAATAAGCAATAAATTTCTAAATAAGGCTATAAATAAGATACAAATTTAGGAATAAAGCTATAAATAACCCATAAATTTGTAAATAAAGCTACAAATAAAATACAAAGTTATGAATAAAGCTATATATAAGCTATAAATTTATAAATAAGGCTATAAATAAGATACAAATTTAGGAATAAAGATATAAATTATAGATAAATTTAGGAAAAAAGCTATAAATAGCATAGATATTTATAAATAAAGATCTAAATACCACATAAATTTATAAAGATATAAATAAAATGCAAAGTTATAAATAATGCAAAAATTAAGATACAAATTTAGGAATAAAGCAATAAATAAGATGAATTTATAAATAAGGCTATAAAAAATATATAAATTTATAAGGCTATAGATAAGATACAGATTTAGGAATAAAGCTATAAATAAGCTATAAAGTTATAAATAAAGCTATAAATAAGCTATAAATTTTAAATAAAGCTCTAAATAAGATACAAATTTAGGAATCAAGCTATAAATAAGCTATAAATTTATAAATAAGGCCATAAATAAGACAGAAATTTAGGAATAAAGCTATAAATAAGCTATAAATTTATAAATAAGGCTATAAATAAGATATAAATTTATAAGGCTATAAATAAGATACAAATTTAGGAGTAAAGCTATAAATAAGCTATAAATTTATAAATAAGGCTATAAATAAAATAGAAATTTAGGAATAAAGCTATAAATAACACATAAATTTGTAAATAAAGCTATAAATAAGATACAAATTTAGGAATAAAGCTATAAATAAGCTACAAATTTATAAATAAAGCTATAAATAAGAGAAATTTAGGAATAAAGCAATAAATAAGCTATGAATTTATAAATAAGGCTATAAATAAGATAGAAAATTAGGAATAAAGCTATAAAGAACAGATAAATTTATAAATAAAGATATAAATAAAACACAAAATTATGAATAAAGCTATAAATAAGCAATAAATTTCTAAATAAGGCTATAAAAAAGATACAAATTTAGGAATAAAGCTATAAATAACACATAAATTTGTAAATAAAGCTACAAATAAAATACAAAGTTATGAATAAAGCTATATATAAGCTATAAATTTATAAATAAGGCTATAGATAAGATACAAATTTAGGAATAAAGCTATAAATAAGCTATAAAGTTCTAAATAAAGCTATAAATAAGCTATAAATTTCTAAATAAAGCTATAAATAAGATACAAATTTAGGAATTAAGCTATAAATAAGCTATAAAGTTATAAATAAGGCTACAAATAAGTTAAAACTTTAGCAATAAATCTATAAATGATACATAAATTTATGTGTAAAGCTATAAATAACAGAACTTTGTGAATAAAGCTGTAAATAACATACAAAATTATGAAGAAAGCTATAAATAAGATATAAATTTATAAATAATGTTATAAATAAACTATAAATTTATAAGGCTATAAATAAGATAGAAATTTAGGAATAAAGCTATAAATAAGCTAGAAATTTATAAATAAGGCTATAAATAAGATATAAATTTATAAGTCTGTAAATAAGAGACAGATTTAGGAATAAAGCTATAAATAAGCTATAAATTTATAAATAAGGCTATAAATAAGATACAAATTTAGAAATAAAGCTATAAATAAGCTATAAATTTATAAATTAGGCTATTAATGAGATAAAAATTTAGGACTAAACCTATAAATAACGTATAGATTTCTAAATAAAGCTATAAATAAGATAGAAATTTAGGAATAAAGCTATAAATAAGCTATAAATTTATAAATAAGTCTATAAATAAAATAGAAATGTAGGAATAAAGCTATAAATAAGCTATAAATTTCTAAATAAGGCTATAAATAAGATACGAATTTAGGAATAAAGCTATAAATAAGCTATAAATTTATAAATAAGTCTATAAATAAAATAGAAATGTAGGAATAAAGCTATAAATAAGCTATAAATTTCTAAATAAGGCTATAAATAAGATACGAATTTAGGAATAAAGCTATAAATAAGCTATAAATTTATAAATAAGGCTATAAATAACATATAAATCTAGGAATAAAGCTATAAATAACAGATAAATTGATGAATAAAGCTGTCAATGACTTCAGAGTTAGGAAACACAACAGAAGAGGTGTGACCCTGAACCCGGGCTCCAGTTCTGTGCCGAGCGCTGCTGCCGGACTCGCAGGAGGGAACCAGCCGGCAGCTGCTCCGCCTGTTCCCACGCTCCTCACTCTGGTGTCTCCCTCCAGAAGCAGCCCCGCTTCCAGGCTCCGCTTTCCGGCTCGTGGCGATCTAGGAAGCAAACAACACCGAGGAAGTATCAGGCCCTGCCTGTGGCTCACCTGGCAGCACGCACAGCAACTCTGCTGCCATCAGGGACAGTCAAATCCGGCCAAAGGCGGCCTGCGACTTGAAAATCAGAGGCTGTTTTTCTCCTGTGTTGCAGCACACAGGTGCTGTGCACACAGATGCAGCACACGTATCAGCAGGCTGCTGTGATATACATTTAGTGATCTGAGCCAGAAAGGTTGCACTCGTGCCCTCACTTCGGCAGCGTGGTGGGGTTTTCCCCTCTTACTTCAACAGTCACCTCATTAGTCAGTGTTCCCTTTGTGGCACTGTCACCCTCCAGCAAACATATCCACAGCCTGCATCTCAGTGCTGTGTACTGTGACATGCGGGGCTCTGGCACAACTCCCACAACTTCAGCTTTTATTGACGCATAGAATTTATTCCCTTGTCCACCTAGGAGTCCTCAGCACCAGCTTACGTATAGAAGCGTGTGGGCAAGTACGCCAAGAGCTCGTACGAGTGCAATAGTTGAACTGAAGGCCCGGGGAGGTACTTACACTGCAGACAATAACTCAGCTCTTGTGATCTCCCCTTCCCGAAAAGAGTTTCAGAGCAGCTGTCTTGCCCACCTCTAAAAAATGTAGCATCTCTTAGCAGGGACTTACCCTGCTCTGAGCTGCATCTTCTCTTCCTGCACTGAGGCTTTGCAGGGGACCCTGCCTCTTCTGCAGCTTTGTTCTCTGCCTCAGTTACTGAAGTCAGCTCTCCTGTCACCTTTCCGCATGTAAGACTCCCATTCTCCTTTAAATAAACACAAAAAAATGAAATAACCCCAAAGACCACTCAACAGTTTCCCAGGGAGTTTTACCTCCATTTAGCACTTACTTGCTCTGCACTAAACAGCGCTCCCACAACAAACATTTTGGATGGTTGAGCTGGGTTGTGATCCAGCTCTTCTCGCTGTTCTTCAGGGGCTCCCTGGGTGGTCACAAAGTCTTGTGCCGTGTCAGCAGCAGCTGCGCTTCCTATGGCCACATTGAGGCAGCTTTCAAACAGCTCTCCATTCCAGCATTGTGCAGCCTTCGGTGTCACTGCATCAGCGCTGCGTGATGCATACATCTCACTGAAAAACTGAAACACATCTTCATAACTTAATTCTGGCAACTTGTCCTCATCCTCAGATGCGTGATGTGCCCCGTCAGAGGGCAGGCATTCAGCTGCAGGTGGCTGCACTTCAGGACTCTGCGAGAAACAAAATACAGGGAATTTCCAGATCAAAACATCACCACCGTTTTCAGTCAGGGCTGATGGATTTTACTGCTTCTGAGGACTGTGCAGGCCAACCCTTTTTCAGCACACACCAGCAGAGTTTGCTTTGCTTATCCCCTCTCAGGAAAAAAAGGATATACATGCTCCTAGAATGTGAAAGGAAGCTCTGGCGTTTTTACTGAGGTTCTTTTGCTATTTGATAAGCCAGGCCACCCAATGAGGTGAAACCTTACCTGCGTTACAGCACTGCCCCCTTCATGTTTCAAAGCCGTGCTTTGAAATGGGCATTGGCAAACCACGCTACTTTCCCTTTCTACAGCAGATCCAGTCCCAAACTTCTCTCCTTCCTGCCGCAAGCCCAGAACCCTGCGGTCCATGCATGGGCTCTCCTCCCTTTCCCCGTGCTCTCTGCACTGCTCTCACCTGCACAAAGAAGCAGTCGGTGGACGCCGCAGCCACAGCACTGGCGCTGAGAGTCAGAGGTCCTCCCTGGGCAGGGGGTGAACACTGCGGGGTGACTGCAAAATTCAAACACAGGGATCAGACTGCCAGAACTGCTGCCCAGGGTGCACAGTTCTGTTGCTTACTTGCATTAAACACTGCAGTAACCACTCCGTAAGCTACCTCCCTGAAATGGATTATGACCTCCCCACTGATTGTAAGACTGACTTCTCCACCATAAAACATATTTCTCCTAAACTATGTAGACACAGATCAAACATACGTATTGTAGAATTAACCAACACACACACACACACACACACACACACGGAATCTTCATATTCACTCTTCTCTATCTTAATATCACCTTTTTGACTTGGCTGTTTGACTGTCTCAACACAACACACCACAGAAAGGGGATTCACAAAGGAAGGGCCTGCATGTTCACACACACACACCGGAATGAAAATGGGATCTTATTCCAAAAAGCAGCTCTGTAGATGAAGCAGTTTCTGCGGGTCTCAGATTCTGGTGACACGCAGACAGAACTTACAAGGAAAGGCACTACTGGCAGGACAGACAATCTGTAAAATCTGCAGTCCTTCTGGGCGAGAGAGAAATCCTTGATGAAATCAAATCTTGGCCAATGTTCACAGTAATTAAATGGTACAAGTGTGACTTGAGACGGCCACGTGATCAGACCCGTTTCCTTGCAACGCCTGACACCTACGCGGGATTCCTCACAAGACAGTTGCTATGATAACCAATATGGATTTTAATCCCTATACCAATTGCCCTTTTTCATACAAAATCGAGGAACTTTCGTGCAGTTTGGAGCAACAAACACAAGAGCTAAATAACATGGAGCGAGCTCGTGGTCATCCTTCCACAGCAGCAGGAGACACGTGTCTGACTCCTGTTACTTCCAAAGCTTCTTGTGAGCAAACTTAGGATGAAATCTGGACATCTTTCAGAAGAACACTCTGTGACCTGCAAACATATTACAGTTCTGCATAGTGCCAAAAATCTCATGATACCTGGGCCTCAGTCCCTCGGAACGCCAAAGCATGTTGACAAACCCAAGAAAACAACCAAAGAAACCTAAAGGGCTACTGTAAAAACAGGGTGAGAGAGCAAAGCAGAGATTGGCTGTAACCTGCTGGAGTGATCCTAAGGAAACAAACACGTAGTACAAAGAGCCTAGTTCCTAAGAGAAGAAAAGGAAGAACCCAAAGGGAAAAAGCACTTGTGAAACAGGAGGCAAGTGTAAAACACAAAGTCCAGATCACAGGCTATAAAAAGCCACAAGTAAAGTAGAAATTGCACAACTCTTGCACTTAGTAGAGCTTATACTGAAAGCAGCTCGTGAATCAAACGTGCTGTAATGCCTGTACATCAAGGGGAGGAGAACAAACATAACCGTGTAGCAGCCCAGCCTGGAGACCAATTCTGAATGGGTCTGAAGTGCGGAAGGGTGCACAAAAGGAATGCTTTGCACTCACAACACCTTTTCTTGGGGTTTTTTGCCACCTGCAGCAGTGCCTGATCTAACAGCAAGAAAAACTGCACCTGTGGATATCCCACTGATGGGCTCGGCCTGCAAAGGGGCCAATTCATTTGTAATACTTCAAGCCTTCCAGCTGAATCAAGATTCCACACACACCTGCTTCACCCACGCACTTTTGTCCTTCCCTGCTCATTGCAGAGAAGGCATTTCTAAGCTCTTCTGTCTCTGATACAGTTCATCTCATCAGAGCCAGAAGGAATGAGCAGCTAAAGCACATTCTGTCACCGGCTGGTAGCAAGTAACGGACAGGGAACACACATCTCACTGCAAGCACACACGTCAGATACACACGCAGTGGCAGAGCACTGGGGAAAAACATTTCATGCACCACTTTGCAGGAACTTCTCGAGCAGCAAGTGGAGAACTTTTGCCGTACGTGTTGGATCCCGGCCTTGCAAGCACTGCCCTGGAGATGCGCAGCTGCCGGGTTCTGGAGGAGCAGCACCAGCTGGAGCCCATCGCTGAAGCGGCAGAAGCGAGCAAACGGTCTGGACAGTGTACGTGACCTCGGTGCAGCACGTGTTGAGGACAGGAAAGGGAGCCCCCTGGCCTGGGAAAGCTGGGGAAGCCCAGTGCCCTGGCAGCGATCGAACAGAGCCCTGCCATGTTCTGGAAGGGGCCGGAGGCTGCTGGGAAGTTGTTTCCTGGAAAGCAGGGTGGTTCTGACATGAGGCCGCTCTGTTGGAGGAAGGAAAGCAGCTGTCTGGGCAACAAGGTTGAGGAGCCTCTCCTGAAGTCACCAGTCCTGCAAAACAAAGGGAAACGAGGACTAAGGGAAGGAGTTTTCACTAGCCCTGAAAGGCAGGATGAGGAGCCAAGGCTCCACAACGTTCCCTGGGAAGACCACCTCTGCTTCAATATTCTTAATCCAGAAACAGACTCTATTCTTACACCTAAACATAGAGTAACTGCTGTAGCACTACCACCTGAACACACAGGAACATCAGTGCTGCGCCAACACACAGACATCTCTGGAGCACTCAGCCTCCTGAAACCCTCAGGAGCAAGTGATCGCTGCTTAGAAATGTGCTATTACAAATCAAAATGGGCAGGAGCTGACTAAACCGGCACAAGCCATTTAGGAAGTGTTGCGCGTTACATCCCGCAGTAAGGTAAAATGAAGGGGGAATGGTGAAGCAGAGCTCTACCAAACTCCAGTGCTGACAGCACACGGGCAGCCAAGGCAAGGGCAATGTCCAAATCCTAAACGTGACTCTGAGAGCACTTGATCACAAGTCATTCAGCTTGTCAAGGAAAACAAAACCAAAGCCAGCTTTTTCCCAGGTAGCTCAACCTAAAAGCTCAGACTTTGCCGTTTTGTTACTTCCAAGATATTCCCTTTCGTCTTCCCTGGTTTCCTCTCTCAGTCAGTTATGGTTTCATGGAATGGTACTTGCCCTCATACGGTCGGTTACCCATCGCTTCACACAGATTTAACGACAGCTTATGGAGCAACCCTTCAAGGAGAAGTAACGGTCATCTGGTAGGGCTGTGCCAGCTCCACAGAGACAGGGTGAGGGTGCTCTTACTGCAGCCCCCGACAGAGGCTGTCTTGCAGCCGAGGGGCAGAGCGAACCACCCGCGAACCTCGCTCCCCGTGCCTGCTGGCACCGCATCTCCCTGCACGAACAACAACGGCTTTCCCGCACCGGCGGAGCTGAGCGGCCGCCAGCAAGGTCAGGCAACCCTGCTCCGTGCGGGGGTGCTGATCGCCAAACCCCAGAGCACCCAGTGCTTCTCGGCCCACAGCCCGGGGCCACCCCAGCTCACCGGGTCTGGCAGCCTCGACGAGCATCGAGGGCGAGCACTGGGAGAGCTGGGCCGGGCGGCTGGGCAGCTCCAGGCCGGCCGCCAGCTTCGCTTTGTTGGCGCTCGTCCGGCGCTTGAGACGCACGAGGAGCTCGGGGCGGTCGCGGCGGAAATGGGGGCTGTAGAAGTGGAGCAGGGCCCCGGGGGCGCTGCCGCAATCGCCCCCCGCCGGGTCCTGCAGGGGCCCGGACCCCGTCCCCAGCTTGTGGAACCCGTACAGGTTCAGCTGCCGGATGATGCTGCCGAAGTTCTTCGTCTTAAAGAACTCGGCGGCCAGCACCGCCCCCTCGCCGGCCGCCTCCGCCCCCAGCAGCTCTCGCTCGAAGAGCCGCTGGTCGATGAGCAGCCCCTCGCCACGGGCATCCCAGCGCACGGAGCCGCAGCGCGGGCTGTTCACCAGCTGCCAGAGCTTGGCCGGGAAGTGGCTGGGGTTGACAGCGCCGGGCAGCCGCTGGCCCTCCATGGCGCTCCCCGACAACGGACGCACCGGCCGCTCTCGCTGCACCGGCCGCCGGGCAACGCCCGGCCCCGTCGGCCCGCGCTGGGGGAGCGACACCGGCCCGCGCGCCGCCCGGCACGGGACCGGCTTCAGCCAGCGCTGCCCGCCGGCCCCGGCCCCGCCTCGCCCTCGGCACAGCCGCACCCGCAGCACCGCCAGAGCCCGCCGGGCCCGCAGCGGCTCCCCGGTCCCCCAGCCCCGCCGGTCCCCTCGGCCGCTCCCCGCTCCCTCAGCCCCAAGAACAAAATCAGGGCAAGAAGTTCAAAAACAAACCTGCAGCAACGAGACAAAAGCTCAAATCTCATCACTAGCAACAGCTCATCCCAGCTCTCCAACAAACTTTGCTCCTCTAGAACTAGACAGGGAAAAGGGAAACGCGAACCAGCAGTGATGCACAACGCAACTGCTCAGCACCCGCTCAGCGGTACCCAGCCTGACCCGAGGGGCGACCTGCGCCTTCCGGCTGACTCCCCCCACTTTATGTACCAGGTGTCCTGGCTCTGCTTCCTCCAGGATTCCCCTGCCCCTCCTCACTGGCACAGAAGGAGAGACCGGAAAGTCCTTGCTCAGCCGAAGTGCTACTGAGTAACAGCTAAAACAGCCGTGTGCTACCAGCGTGCTTCCCAGAACCAAGCCAGTACACAGCACTGCGCCAGCCGCAGGGAAGAGAATCAGTTCTGGCCCAGCCAAAACCAGGACAGTATCCACACCTTATTCCACACCGTTCCCGTCATGCCAGGTCACACTAATTCTTCAGAGGTTTAACACCTTCAGAAAAGAGCCAACATTCTTTCTGCATACCACTCTAAGGGCAGCAAGCAAATTCCTTGCACTTCTTTCTCTGCCGGGCTGATGTTCTTAGACCTCAAGGAAGAAGGCAGCACTAAACTCTCCCTCATAAACACACAGAAGGCTCAAGGCAGCAAGTGGAGAAGCCAAAGAGAAGCCCATGTACATCAGTAGACCCGAGCACTCCAACAAAACAAAAACTCCTTTCTTCCCAAAGCAAAGACAAATTCAACTCACCGTTTTCCTCTCAGAAAAACACAACAAAATGAACCCAGCTCCCTGCACACCTTCCTCTCCAAGCCCAACTCTCCCAGAACAATCAGCAGCTTCAGAGAACCTTCTGGTGCCTGCTAAGGGTAACAAAGCCCACTTGTGAGCACCTTGCTCCCACTCTTCTCACTGCTCATTCTGTAGCTGAAGCCCACCGAAAATAATCCAGTGGGGTTTATGAGGAGTAATGGAAATATCAACTTCATTCCTACACATGGGGACCTCCAGAAAGGTGCCCCCAACACGGCAATCTGCCCTTGCCTTGCCACCTCAAACACCACTGCCGTACTGACCCTCTGCTGCATCACTTTGGTGTGCTGGAGCACGGCTCCACAGTGCCAACATCCAGCTGCTGTTCCCAAGCACGTAGCACCAGGACAGAAAGCAGTCGCTGAGCATCACCTACAAAGGGAAACCTGCAGAACGGTGCCGCCAACACGGCAAAGAGACCTTGTTTGCCACCAAAAGCACCATCTGCGTTCTGCCCCTCTGCTGAATGCAGACAGGTGGCCTGGATCATGGACACACGGTGTGCCAGGACAGAAAGATGCTGCACAGCACCTCCACAGGTATACCTTGGGAACAGCGCCACCAACGTGGGAATCCAGCCTTGCTTAGCCACATAGAAGTGCATCTGCGTGCTGCCCATGCAGTGCACTCTCAAGTGCCACAGAGCCAAGCTCCCTAAGTGGAAATGTCCAGATCCTGCTCCTAAGGCTAACGTGTTAGAACAGAAACAAGTAACTGGACATGTTCTACACAGGGAGTCCTCTGGAACAGTGCTACCAACATGGATATTGTCACTTACTTACACACGTAAAACCCCCTCCCTGTAAAGCCTCACTGAACAGCACTCTCTGATGATCCACAAAATATCTCCCAAAGTGCAAACATCCAAATTATGATGCTCAGCATACCATAAGAAACAGAAAGCTGGTGCTTGGCATCACGTAAACATGGTGCCTTCCTCACCAGTGACACCAACATGGCAATCCACCTTTGCTTAGCCACCTAAACCACACAGGGCAGCACTCTCAGACACCCCATAAACCATAAATATTGGTCCCTATGTGCCAATATCCAGACCCTGCTCCTAAGCCTCACGCCTTAGGACAGAAACAAATAGCTGGACACGTTCTACACAGAGAGCCCTCTGGAAGGGTGCCACCAACATGGATATCCTCACTTACTTGACTCGCATCAAACTCCATCTCTAAAGCCTCACTGGACACCACTATTCAGTGATCGAGACACCAGCTCCCTGAGCGTGAATGTCCAGACTCTGACGCTAAGCCTAAGGTGCCAGGACAGAGAGACGGTGCTGGGCATCAGCTACAAATGGCGCTCTCTGCAACAGTGCCACCAACAGGGCAATCCATTTGGGTGGCAGCCCCCTCTCCTTTTTTTTTTTTTCTCCCTAGGTTTTTTCCCCATGGTTTTTGTTCCACTCTTTTTAACCCCACGGTTATTTTATCCCCACGTTTTCCCTCTTCCAGTTCCCCTCCTGCTCCCGTTTTCACCCCCCTCCCCCCCTTTTTTAAATTATATTTTCCCCACAGGTTTCTCTTTTCTCTCTCCCTCCAGAGTTGTTCGGGGATTTTTTTCCTTCCGTCCCCCGCCCCTCCCCCCTTTTTTTTTGGAGGTGTTTTTAGGTTTTTTTTTGGGGGGGGTGGGGTGTTTGTTGTTTTTTGTTTATTTCGATGGTTTTCTTACTTTTGCTGCAGTTTTTTCCATAGTGTTTTTTGTTTCACGCTTCCCCCCCCCCGCATTTTACTCCCTCCCCCTTTCTCTCTCCCACTGTTTCCTGGCTGGGTTTTTCTCCCCAGGTTGGTGTGGGGCTTTGGGTGCAGTTTTTGTTTGGTTGGGTTTTTTCTTTTTTCCATGTTCCTTTTTTTTCCTGGATTTTTTCTCCACCTTTTTCTGTTCAACATTTTTTAACCCCCCCGAGTTTTTTCCCCTCCCCCCCACTACCATTTTTTTCTCTCCACCGGTTGTTGCGGGGGGTTCTTTTTTTCCAGTTTCTCCCCCTGCCTTTTTTTCCTCCCCTCCACACTTCACCTCCCCCCCCACTTTTCCTCCCACACGGGGTGGGGTTTTTTTTGGTTGTTTTTTTGTTCTTGTTTTTTTCCCCTTCCTTTTCTTTTGCTGGGTTTCCCCAGGTTAGTGCTTTTTGTTTGTTTTGGGCTTTTTTTGGGGGAGTGGGGTGGTGTGGTTGTTGTTGGGTTTCTGGGATTGTTAAGTTTTGTGGGGTTTTTTTTCTGGTTTTTCTTATGCCCAAAGATTTTTTGCGTTTTGTTTTTTTCTTTATTCCTTTTTTTTCATTTTCAGTTATTATTATTTTATGCATATTTTGCTGGATTTTTAAACCCCGGATTCCCCCCCCCCATTTTGTTCTCTCCGCCGGTTGGGGGTGTGTCTTTTTTTCCAGTTTCTACCCCTGCCTTTTTTTCTCCCCCTCCACACTTCACCTCCCCCCCCCCCCCGCCTTTTCATCCCCCACGGGGTGGGATTTTTTTTTTTGTTTGTTTTTTTTCTGTTCTTGGGTTTTTCCCCCTTCATTTTCTTTTGCTGGGTTTCCCCAGTTTAGTGCTTTTTGTTTGTTTGGGGTGTTTATTTTGGGGGGGGCAGGGTAGGGAAGAAGGGAAGGTAGGGGAAGGGAAGAAGGGCGGGAAGAAGGGCAGGAATGGAAATATTAGAAAGCAAGGCTATAAACAAATGCAAGAAAGACAGGCAATAAAGAAAGGCAAAAAAGAAAGGCAGAAAGATATAAAGAAAGAAAGGAAAGAAAGAAAGGCAGAAAGAAAAGCAGAAAGGAAGAGAGAAAGGCAGAAAGGTAGAAAGGCAGAAAGAAAGGCAGACAGAAAGAAAGGCAGAAAGAAATGAAGAAAGAAAGAGAAAGAAGGAAAGAAGGAAAGAAGGAAAGGAGGAAAGGAGGAAAGAAAGGAGGAAAGAAGGAAGGAAGGAAGGAAGGAAGGAAGGAAGGAAGGAAGGAAGGAAGGAAGGAAGGAAGGAAGGAAGGAAGGAAGGAAGGAAGGAAGGAAGGAAGGAAGGAAGGAAGGAAGGAAGGAAGGAAGGAAGGAAGAAAGAAAGGAAGGAAGGAAGGAAGAAAGAAAAAGAAAGAAAGAAAGAAAGAAAGAAAGAAAGAAAGAAAGAAAGAAAGAAAGAAAGAAAGAAAGAAAGAAAGAAAGAAAGAAAGAAAGAAAGAAAGAAAGAAAGAAAGAAAGAAAGAAAGAGAAAGAAAGAGAAAGAAAGAAAGAGAGGCAGAAAGAAAGAAGGAAAGAAAGAAAGAAAGAGAGAGAGGCAGAAAGAAAGAACGAAAGAAAGAAAGAAAGAGAGAGAGAGAAAGAAAAAGAAAGAAAGAAAGTAAGAAAGAAAGAAATAAAGAAAGAAAGAAAAAGAGAAAGAAAGAAAGAAAGAAAGAAAGAAAGAAAGAAAGAAAGAACGAAAGGAAAGGGAGAAAGGAAAGGAAGAAAGGAAGGAAGGAAGGAAGAAAGAAAGAAAGAAAGAAAGAGAAAGAAAGAGAGGCAGAAAGAAGGAAAGAAAGAAAGAAAGAAAGAGAGAAAGAAAGAAAGAAAGAAAGAAAAAGAGAGAAAGGAAGAAAGAAAGAAAGAAAGAGAGAGAGAAAGAAAGAGAAAGAAAGAAAGAAAAAGAGAGAAAGAAAGAAAGAAAGAAAGAAAGAAAGAGAGAAAAGAAAGAGGAGAGGAGAGGAAAGAAAAGAAAAGAAAAGAAAAGAAAAGAAAAGAAAAGAAAAGAAAAGAAAAGAAAAGAAAAGAAAAGAAAAGAAAAGAAAAGAAAAGAAAAGAAAAGAAAAGAAAAGAAAAAAGAAAAGAAAAAAGAAAAGCAAGTCAGGCAAGGAATCAAGCAGGGCAGGTAAGCAAGCAAGCAAGGCAAGCAAGAAAGTAAGCAAGAAAGGCAAGTAAGGAAGCAAGCAAGCAAGGAAGCAAGCGAGCAAGTAAGCAAGGCAAGCAAGTAAGGCAAGCAAGCAATCAAGAAAGCAAGAAAGGCAATTAAGCAAGCAAATTGAGAAACCAAGCATGTTTTAATGAGAAGCCAGGCAGGGATATCTACCATTCATCCCACTGCAGAGACATTTCTCAGCACCATGTCCCAGACTTAATTGCTACAATGGTTAAGTACTGCTACAATGTTTAAGTAGGTAAGATTGACTCTTGAAGTGTTTATAGCTCGAATTTGGGGGTGGGGGTGGAAGGGGAAAGGCGAAAAACTCAAGGGCATTGCTAATACCTTTTCTCTTTATATTAGCAAGGAAGGTCATTGGAAGAAAAAGAACACTATAAAAGAGAGTAGTTCTCTCTTTAATTCCATTTTCCAAATCAGACTAGACAAAACCAACAAACTCTGCTCTCTGATCATGTCTGAGGGAGAAATTTTCTCCCGATTGAAACTGGCAATCAGTTTAATCCAATTGGTTTGACACACCAGTCTAAAGCTAAGACCATCCGTGTACTATGCCTGTGTCCTGACTCAAACCGGCCAGTCACCAGGGCTTTGGAAGGAAGAGGAACTGAATATAAATTCAGAAGCCAAAAGTTATACCAAGAAGGGAAGCATTATAACCTCAGACTAAGCCTTAGCCTCTGGATTCAGAGTTCCCACCTCTGCAAATCCATCAAACCTGAGAATAGTTCGGGTCATACTATATTTATATGAGTAGGAGATATCATGAGCGTAACATAGGATATATGAAAAACAAAAATTTGAGTGATCTCTTGCTGAAGACTAAGCCTTGGGCATTTCACTTAAAAGAGTCATTAAAATGACTGCACGCATTCCTCCTGGAAAGTAAAGGAAGTCAGTGAAAGATTCTGTAATTTGTTTCCTTCCTTTTTAATCAATTTGATATGTGGTTTCTTTTCACCTCCCACAACTCTAGTGTGTGATGTGTGTGATTCATAGTTGCACCTCTCTCCTAGTTAGAATGCTCCCTCTGCAGGCTCAGCTTTTCTGAGGGCAAAAATAAGTACAATGAAGAGTTTTTATAATGAAATTTCTTATTTTGTCAAGGAATACAATTTCTTCTCGGTTCCTTTGCTAATACAGTTATTAAAGGATCAATAGCTTATCAGAACGCTTCTTTCTTTTGCACTTGCCTGCACAGGTGTAGTTTTAGGGACACTTGCTAAACCCGATTCAGAATTTTCTGCACCTATAACTTGCTCATTATAGATTTTTCTTTTCAAACTAAGTTTTCTAATGATTATGTGTCGAATGCGTGCCTATTCCCTCATTTGTACAATCACGGACTGAGGAAAACAAAACTGCCTCTTATGTCCCTGTGCCTTCCCCCTACCAGGAATGTCCCCTGACCCCTATGTCCTTCACTGGACTTGTCTGCAGCATGCAGCGCCAGGCTCAGTGTTACCCTCATTCCTCCTGGCCAGTCAGCTGCTGCCTTCTGTCTGCCTGCTGGTTAAGGGGTGAGTCCTCTCTGGTTTTGTTTTTCCCCACTAAAAGCATCAATTGAATCTCTCTCCTTTACCCAGCCTCCATTTATCACCAAAACTGTCAAACATTAACATGCTCAAGGCCTCTAAATTTCTGATGAATTTGGCTGAAATCAATTGATGAGTTCAAATTACACTGGGAGAAAAAGAAGACCAACACAGACAAGCAGAAACACAGGCGGAGTATCACTGAAGCTTCATTTCCTCAAGAAGTCAAGCCAAACATATACACATTAAGGCTTTATGAAAAAATAAACAAAGGGATGTTCTTTTTGTTCCAGTTCAACGTTACTTAAATTCATTTAGTTTTCATAAACACCTTAGTTTGGCAGTTCTGGAAATTAAATGTCTCTAGTTTTAGAACAAGCACAGTATCCATAAAGGCCGTGATCCTTGCTGTTGTGTCCCGCTTGGAATCTCCCTGTCCATCGTGGTAAGCCCCAGCAGAACGTATTGAAAAAATGGTGTTTCTAAATGAGTTTCCTTTTTTTATTTTCCTTCTGTAGCAGATAAGATTGCAAGTTAGTCCTAACTCTGTTGGTGACTTTGATCACATGGACCTTGGCTTGGGGAACAATGTTCTTCACCTAGAGCTTCAATAAAGTGTGTGCCTGCATTTGGGGCTTTTTGTTTGTTTGTTTGTTTGTTTTTGTATGTCTACCTAAAAAGCAACTGTTTGTATATAATAATGGTTGTTTTCAGCTTAGTACTTTGACTGACTGCTTCATAAGTGGACAAAAGATGTAAGAGATAATAGGTGATAAATCACTCATATTTCTGTGACTATTTTCAGGGAGACCATGGAATAAGAGGCTATCCTGGGCTCCCGGGGACAAGGGGAACTGGAGTGCTTGGTCCCAAGGTTGCTGTGGTGCATTGCAGAAGCTTTCGTGCTCTTCTGGGATCTCTCAGACACACAAATATTTTTGTCAATAATGGATTCATATTGGTGCAAGTGCAGGAGAAGCCAAGCAGAAAAATATGGGCACTGACTGTACTTTTCTACCAACCAGACTAGGAAGGAATATTAACTGGGTGAAACTGCATTCACAGCTACACTTCACGAGATTACAGCTGGAAGCTGAACAGAACAGCCAGGCTGATGAACCAGTTAAATGATGCATTTTCCTGTTTGCATCTGTTCTTTTTCCAAGAGATTCTTTTGAGGTGGAAAATATGTTAAATGTGAGTTTTATGTTTGCAATTTTTGCTCAACAAAATCTAATCCAATTAATGTCATTAGTAAAACGGTTGAATACAAAAGAAGTGAATTCTTTATTCTAATACAAAAAGTTAATTCTGTAAGGAGCCAGCATGTAACACCTGGACAATTTTTATCTCCATCCACTCAAGTGATTTATAATTCCAGAAAGACATAATGGGAAGAAAATAAATTCAGTGCATGCCTGGATTTCATTATAGATGTATCCATCTATTATTTTTCAAAGGCAATGAGGAGAAACTGTGTCTATTTCTACACTTTAAGTGAAAAATAGATACGCCTTTATAAGTTTTTCTGTGATTTCCTTAGCAGAGATTAACAGATGTCTCCACTGCCATTTTGAATAAACTACTATCTGAATGGAGAAACTATTACCAACCTGTTACAGAAATGCAGTGAGTGACAGGACATTACTGTTTTTCAGGATGTATGCTTGACTTTCCTTCCCTTCCTGAAAGCTGCAGCAATTTCAGTACCTTGGTAAGTCATACAGACACACTCTGTGTAAACAAAATTAAGTTTAAACTGAGTGTCAAAATCCTACAAGTGTGTGACACTGTGTGCCATTAAGCCTTTGAGAATGAAAAATACTTTCTCTGTAGGGGAACAAGGATTAAGACCTGCTTGTAGCAGCTACTTCCTAATATAAGCTATTTAGTACATAAATAGCTTATAAGGATAGAGATTAACAGTAGTTTTCACAAGACAGACTGTCAAAGCTTGTGGCAAATTTTTTGTCTATACATATGGTAATTATGACTTTTTTCAAATCTCACTAATATCTAAAAGGTAAATATCTAGAACTATGTATTTCTATTTAATGATCATCAAGTTTTGATATATTTTGCCTAAGTATCCAACATATGCAAAATTCAGGTAACTTACATACCACTGAATGAATGCCATTTACTGTATTGTAGTATGGTGATTATTTATTGAAAGACAGTAACCAAAAAACCAACCTGAACTCTACCTAAACTTTTATGAAGCTTCATCAAGCTTCAAAAGCTTTTTTCAACTAAAAATAAAGGAGAAGAAAACCCCACAAGAGAACAAACATTTAATTTTGATGTAATCAAAGGGAGATGCTTCACTCTGGCACTTTGAAATGTTAGATTAGAATCATAGAATTATAGAGTCATAGAACAGTTAGGGTTGGAAAGGACCTTAAGATCATCTAGTTCCAACCCCCCTGCTACGGGCAGGGATACCTCACACTAAACCATCTCACCCAAGGCTTCATCCAACCTGTCCTCGAGCACTGCCAGAGATGGAGCATTCACAACCTCCCTGGGCAACCCATTCCAGTGCCTCACCACCCTTACAGTAAAGAATTTCTTCCTTATATCCAACCTGAACTTGCCCTGTTTAAGTTTTAACCCGTTACCCTTTGTCCTGTCACTACAGCCCCTAATGAAGAGTCCCTCCCCAGCATCGCTATAGGCCCCCTTCAGATACTGGATGAACTCTATTCCCCCTCATCTCTTGAAGGCTACTGGCCAGATATTGCAGGAGAACCCGCAGGCTTGTTGCTGCTAGCAGACCCTGCAGCAAGCCAGGAAAACTGTCCCTGCAGACCTGTAGAGCCCGTGCAGGGCAATAAAATAGAGCTCCACCAGAAAACCATCAGTAAGCAAAGAGTGCCAGCCACACAGGGCCTGATTTATGATACAGGGGCAGCTTCAGTTCCTTCAGATCTCAGCCCAAACTGAACAAACACCAAAGAAGTCAGGAAGCTTTCCTTATAACTCGAGCACAGGGCCAGGCCTTTGGCACTGTGTTTAGGGAACAGTTGTAGCTGTAGTTAAAAAGCTGTGGAAGCCCAGCCACAGATGCAGAGATGAAGCCTTCATAGCATGCATTCTAATAATTTCTGTTTAGACAGCTTAGTTTTAGTTAGGGTTTTTTTCCCCCTAATTCCTTTTTCTGTGGGAATCTGCTCTGGTTTAACTCAAAGGTCATTTTAAAGTCTGTGTGCATTTACAGTGCTAGACAAATATTTGTCAAATGTACAGGCTGCTGGTCTCGGTGCAAAGATAAAGGTTATGGGGGAGGAGGGAAGGGGAAAAAACCCACCCCAACCAATGCAGAACGTAGAACCGAATGAACCTGAAGGAAAAGCATCCATCATGCAGCCAGAGACCCACTCCTGCTAGCAGAGGCTGCCACCTTTTGGGGAACGGCTGAAAAGGCGAGCAAAGAGGATGCTCCGCCTTTGCCATCAGTTTTCCAGGCCTGGCTCTGTGTTTGCATGTATGTCAGAGTCAAACGGTTTTAATTTTGCAGCTAACTTCCAGTAGAAGAGACTACTTACAAAAGGATCCCTGAGCTCCCCTAGGTTTTTAGTCCGTTTCTAAAAAAATAAGGTCTATTCTTTCTGGAAAGATCTCAGATAACCAAAGTCCAACTCATTTCTTGAGAATCAGCAGTTGAGATGAACTATATTCAAATTCATGCCTCAATTGGAGAGAGCAAAGGAGGAACTTTCCTAGGACACTTGTTGGCTAGAAGCAGCCGATCAGCCTGCAGTGGCTAGTGGAAGCCACATCCATGTTAATACTCTTTCTTACCCAGACATGCAAGGGACAAACAGGGCTCACTGGGATAGATATACCAATAGTGAAACAGATCACAAGTCAATTGGCTTAAAACATCATTGGCTGGCTCTGCTACTCTTTTGATGGCTTGCCTTGCAGATGCACAGGGACAGAGCCCCAAGGGAGAAAACTAAATGCTTTCCACTCTTTAGATGGGTTTTGTAAGGATGCTTTTGTAGCGTGTAGGAAATACAGCTGTTCAAGATACTGACTTAGGATTTTCAGATACCTTTTACCTGCAGGCTGATATCAAAATATGCAATCCAGTTAAAAACAAAACCCAAACTCTATCATGGTAAAGACTGTGATGCTGTAAGAAAAATATTCTTACCACGTCAGTTGAAGTGAATTGTAATTTCTGTTGTCCTTGTCCCTCTTATAAGAGGGGATTTGGGCTTATTTTCCCAATTTCAATCCTATTTTGACAGATACAGGGGTATTAGGCTCTTGAAAGAATCCTGGCAATAGGTAGGGAAAGGGAAGTCAGCCTCAATACCTCACGGAGGGCCAGGCTGCAGCCAGAGCTCATCCACATCATTAAACACAAGGGGCTGTGCAGGAATCCAGAAGTCCCATTTTGTCTCACAGCACAACCTGTAGCTGTGCCCCACTGAAACCCCTCTCCTGAGCTGCCTTTCTCTGTTTTTATAAATCATGGTGTTTACATCGACACTGATCTCCCTTGCTTGCTCTCTCAGGTAGGGAACTCTCTCAAACCACAGCAAAAGTCTTCTGTACAGCCCCTGGGGGTAGTGATGACGAGGGGGGTGCTTTATGGAAGCCTTTCTATCACTGAACAGCCCTGTAAGATGCTCTCTTGCATCAGCACAGGAGACTGCAAGGACATTACCCTTCAGAAGGTCCAAACATGTTGCCCTGCTACTGCAAAAGCGAATAAGGCAAAATGCTGTCATCTGATGTGTCTCCTAGAGCAACATTTCCCAGCAAGTGTTCTGTTCCACCTAGCTGCTGTCCCCACCGGGCTACTACCACCTCACCCTCTCCCTCTTGCTCCTTGTCCCCATCTGCACTTATGTGAAATTGGATCTTGATGTGGAAGAACAGTGGAGACTGAGATATTAATGACCCCAAAGAGTTATGGGGGCTGTGAATGAAAAATGACACTAGAAGGGAGAAGCAATGAACGTGAACCAGGAGGCTTAGTGATTGAAGGGCAAGAGGAACAAAAGTTACTTGGACAGCATGAAAAACCTTGCTTGCAGGGGGCAAGCCTCCTTCCTTCCTTATCAGCTTATTTGAAAAGCAGCAGCCGTAGCAATGTCACACTGCAGAGGGCATTGGAGAAAGGAATTTGACAGAGCCGTATCAGACCCAGCACCTTAGTGGGGCAGGTGCTAAAAGATACCTTGGTTGATTTTCCTCTCTAGCAAGAAAAGGGGGGGCAAGAGAATAAGGTACTGAGACCTCACTGGTTACAAGTCACAACCCTAGGATCTGAAAACATCATGAGAACACCAGAAATCTGTATATAAAGCACTACAGGTTGCCTTAGTCTTTAAAATACAGTGAGGCATGTTAAGCAATACGGACAGCTGACCAGCTAGTTATTCTCATTTTCAATGCTGAAATACCATGGTAGCTACAAGCCACTGAAGCCCACATGAATTCAAAACCAAGTCAAATCCTGCAGTAGCCAGAGGTCAGGAGAACAACTGATCTTAAAAGATTTATTCCACCGTAGCATGAAGGCTAAAACATTTCAGGCAAAGAAGCCATTGGAGTGGCTACATATCCAGCACCTCCGAAATAAGGTTTAGAGCCAAAATAGATTAGCCCACCTCCAAAGCACAAGGGCTTTGCCTGGCTTTGACTGTATCCACAGAATCACTGGGTGCTTCTTTAGCTTTATCTCTTCCCTGGATTGAACTGTGAAAGCTGTTCTAGTGTGTTTTGCTGGAAGCTGGCGTCTTGATAAATGTGGAAGCAGTTTTGTATTTCTCTGCCCATTATGAGCCTTATCTCTCGTTTAAGCCAATTTGTGAGCAGCTATACAAGCATCAGTAGAAGATGTTTTCGTAAGACAGTCTAAGAGGTCTTGACTGAAAAATACAGCTAACTAATCTTGAACTTGCATCTCCTGAACTGGGATAGTTACAGATGAGAACTGCTCCTGGTCTCCTTGACATCCTGTGGAACCTGTTTTGTATTTGTACCAGGCACTGCTGTTATGTGAATCATTTATGTATTGTCAGTTATGGTGAAGAATTTATGTAACAGGAAATACAATCACCTCTAGCACTGTTAAAAATGTAGACAGCAGTTGATCTGGAAAAAACCAAAACCAGAACCCAAACTGTGTTACCCTAGTAAATAAAGCAGGACAATTTCTGGAAGCCAGATGCTGTGAAGGATTTTTTGTCCATATTTTGTACCTGCTGTGCTTTATAATATGTTGTATGCACACACTGCTGGCATGAACGTGCTTTTCAAGACCACATTTTACAGCTTGTGCACTGGATGAATAACTGTCTGAGCCTTAGTGAGGTTACTTTTGTCTTTCATCTTTCAGTGCAATGACTATTTCATTCAATGAATCAGGAATAATTCTTCATTATATACTTTTTATAAAGTCTTCATGTGTGCTCGGAATCATAGCCAACTGCATATTTATCCAGCTTCAGACGATTTCTGTCTTGAAAATTATGTGCTTCATTGTGTAATATCTGGCTTTCTCAATGATGCACAATGTTACAAAGGTAGCAAAGATACAGCATAGGTTTTACATTAGTTTTCAGTTAAAGTTACTTTCCATTTTCTGTTTAGGGAGACAAAGGAAATCAAGGCTTTCCTGGAGAAAAGGGATCAATAGGAATTGGCCTTCCTGGACCAAAGGCAAATCCTATGTTTGCGGTAGAGAAATAAAAGGCTGTTTTTTCTTCCTTTATTGGTTATTTGGTGTGACAGGTCTTTGAAGATAAATAGAAGGCAAAGACATTGCAAGGTAAGTGCCCGCTACTTACTGCCAGGTTTCGAGTCTGTAAAAATCCTACTTGTCATTAAGGACCAGGCTCTGAAGTAGGATTTAAAATGAGATCATACCTGTTAGCAGGAGAATAATACTAGTCAAATGAGGTATTCAGTTATCTTAGGTATTTTTCAAGCATTACAAGATGCTCTTTTATTTGTCAGGCTTTGACAAAAGAAGATTTTTTTCTTTACTAACGTCTTTTAAGGGCTTTATTTTATTTGACTGATTTCTTTTTATAATGATTGAAGCCCAAGCTTGGATTTTTCCTTACTGAACAACTTCCTGGTTGACATAACAGTTGTTAAGAGTTTCCCACACACACACCCCTATTCCCATCTAGCAAATTTTGCACAAAGAGAATTTAAATACTTTGTCTCTTTGTTAGTGATTTTCAGATGTGCAGATGGCAGCAGCCTAGCCAAAGGAAACCAAGGCTCATGCTCGGTGTGGATGTGCAGAACAACTAACTATGTGCATACAAAAGTGGGAACAGTATGCCCAGGTGGAGTGAGCATTGATGTAAATGCATGAAGCAGCACACCATCTTCACTTCCCAGCAGCTGCCGGGGCCAGCTGGGCAGCTCCTCTGCAACAATTACAACATAGCTGAAATATTGACTGTACTGTGAAAGCTCTGTCTGGAAAGGCTGAGGAAGAACAAACCCATGGCAGCCTTCATGGGCAAGCAGATATGATCAGGCTCCCCAGCTTTAAGAAGATACCCAACCAAGAGTTCAGTCCTCTCTGTAGTCACTCAAGATAGGCAGCACCCATTGAGAGCCCCACCCGCTTACTGCCTGCGCCAGCAATGTTCGTGGTACTATGCTCTACAGTAAGTTTACACTATCTAGCACTTTCTCAGACTTCTGTACTGTTCAAGCTACTGTAGCTTGGAGCTTTGATGCGACAGCAAATATCAAGCTCATTCACACAGATTCGAATATGTGCCTTCTAATTCTGTTTTCTCTCAGATGCCACAGGGTACATCCTGTAAGAATAGTGGCAATATTTTCACTGTTCTCCTTATTCACCTCATATCTTGGCTAGTCTTTGTGACCCAATGTAAATCTCTCCAAATACTCAAAATTCTTCTGTTTTCTATTAATATAGCAGACTCGTCATACATGAAAAGGAATGGTTTTATCCAGTAGGAATTTCATCTAAGTGCCAAATACCAAAGAGATCAGGTTTTAGTATATTTACGTGTAAGATGGTAGCAGTACCACTGCAGTCAGTAGATCATATTTGTCCTCCCTTATGCTGACTTTAACTTTGATGAGGTTCGATTCAATTCATGGACAGGTAATGGAAAGTGATATCCTTTGCTGGATTTTACAGTTTTGTGAAATAGTACAGGAGCCGTCTTCCAAGAGCTTACTTAGTGGAGAATGGTTATCTCAATGCTCTGGAGAAGCTATGTACAACTCTCAGGTTTAGACCAGTTTCAGTATGATCAGAATCAGACTGAGAGTGTCAAAAGAGTTCCTTAAAATTGAGAGCAATCATGATGGCAAACACTGTAACAGGGAGTTATAGATGTGATTCCATCAGCTAGGTATTAATGAGGAATAATATCAAAATGGACAGTAATCTCAATAACTTTCTGAACTTTAAAGTTTCCAGTGAAATATGAGGTGATCAGTAACTTCCAGAGATAAGTAAAAAACTCTCCTGCACAATCTTCTTGAAGAAATGTCTGATTTACCACCTGAATCTTTTGATAAGTGTGTTTCATAAGTGCATTATGTGAAAACTGTCTCTTGGAATACCATAACAATTGAACCTTTTCTCTTTTTGGAAATCAAAAGGTTTGGTCCCTTGAGGGAAAAAGCGCAGAATTGCTTATAAATGTAAAACTACGTATTTTCCAATGGCTGTAACAGTCCACGCGTGCCCTTTCCACTGGTCTTGCAAGTTCCCAGTTTTTCATGTGGGTTCTGTACCCACAAAGCTGGTGTGATTTCCAGTACCTTGGCTGGTCTGAGGCAGTTATGTTTCCTCATAGGGCTGAATTAATATAGGTCCAGTATAAAGATCATTTAGAGTTCAAGAAAATCAAAGAAGAGTAAATTATATATTCTAGAGACTTGTGTAAAGATGCCTTTATCACTCAGTCCTCAATTAAGGTAATTTTTCATAACAATTTTTAAAGGTATTTTTACTGCCCATCTTGCTTTCTCTGAGAGCTTGCTTTCAGGTGTTCTCTTCATAACGCATACAAGATAAACCGGCCACACAGACACACACACACAAACACAAATAATCAGAACATTTACGTTAAAACTTCATTGAACCAGAAAGCCAATTCTGACTATCAACAAAACCAGAGTTACTGACTGTGTTTAATACAGTTGTTTTAAATTAGCGAGCCTATGGAGACACAGGTGATCCGGGGAGCAAAGGTGCCAGAGGAGAGACTGGAGACACAGGACCTCCAGGACCAAAGGTAAAACACTTGTTTGTATTCCTTAATTTTACATGGTAGAAGTTAGACAAATTTGGCTTTTGTGAATCATCTTACTCTACACATTTTCGGTTAATCTGAGGAAGAAAAGGTGAACCAGGTCTTTCGGTGAGTATGTAAAAGAATTAATTTAAAGATAGGAGTTTATCTGGGGAAAATACTTAGAGGTTAGGTGACGTTATGCAAGGTTGTTTAAGGGGCATTGCATTGCCTGCATTTTTGTAAATAAATACACAGAAATCAGCATTCTTAAAACTCGAAAACACAGCAAATTAATTCTCTCTTTTTTTTTTTTTTTTCCCAGAGAGAAGTTATCAGACTTATCAATGAAATATGTGATAAGGGTTCCAGTATGGAAACAAAAAAAAGTTCTAATAAAACACACTGGATTTATTCTGACTGAATGGATTTGTCCTCTGCATACTTGTGTATAAGGATACCACTGATGTGAAAATGACGGTCAGTATGTCGCCAGAGCTGTACTGCTAGTAATTTGATCAAGCTCTGTTTCTGTTTATCAGTATCTGTAACTATAAATTAATTAATTAATTTAGCTTCAAGTGTAAATCTGATATATGAGTTCAGTTAATTGTTATGATGGTGGCTGCTTATGAAATGTCCACCTGCTGTTAATGGTATTTTTTCACTGGTTATTTAGCAAAAGCTTCCAACATAATTCTCTCAAGTCTTTAACTTAGCATCTGAGCCCAGACAGAGTTTGATGATTTTGACTCCTTTTGCTGCTTAGACCAGCACAGACCAGATACACTGAGCCACTGCCAACTGCTCAGGATCACACTGTGACCACCTCTGCCCACAGAGAATTGGGATTTCCCTCGCTTTAGGACATACATGAAAACAGACCTCAGAGTTCAGCTGTTAATCCTTTGTTCAATGCAACTGCTGCTGAAGATCACTACCTAATTGTGCTGCAAAGACAGGCAGCAACAACCCAGAAAGGTAATAAAAACTGTGGCAAACCTGCACCAAAAAAAAAAAAAAAAAAAAAAGAGAACACCCCAATCTCTCCCCAAGTATAGTTACTAGAATTTATCCCCTTTTGTTTTCTGGGTGCTGCCTACAGACATCACACACAGTGAGAGCCAGGTTTTCAAAGCTTTATGACAGACAACCCTTGTGTACCAATGATGTGCCTACAGATTTAAATAGCGGCATCCTTCCATCAGGATTTCGGCAGTCTCATTTCAAAGTGCTCCTGTATTTTTTCAGGCCTGTTCAGGTAACTCAGAAATGGAATTTAGCTCCAAATTTGAGAGAGGCACATATGCTCCCAGGCACTACGGGGAAGGGAAAAAAGGGGTGCTCTTCTTCCTGAAGTTAGTGCGTAGCTTCCTTTAGAAAAGCCATCATCTATATCTATATCTATATCTATATCTATATCTATATCTATATCTATATCTATATCTATATCTATATCTATATCTATATCTATATCTATATCTATCTCCTTCACCCTGAGTGAACTGTATTAAGTACTCTATTTAATCTCTCGGTCTAGAGACCCAGGCTCCAGGAGCCTCAGTTGTGAGCGGAGAGAGGCAACGGGGGAGGCTCGAGCCCCCGGCACGCCTTGGGCAGGAGGCGGCAGCTCCGCTGGGGCGAGCAGGCGCGAGCAGGGCGCGGAGCCAGGAGGGAGGCCCCGCCCGAGCGGAGCGGAGCAGGAGCGGTTGGTGCGGCGGTTGGAGCCAGCAGCGCTAGCAGGCAGTGAGCGGGATGGGGAGCGCTCGTGTGAGGAGCAGGGGCGGCTCTGGGAGCTGTGCTCTGGATGCAGCGGCGATGGCAGCGTCGGCAGCAGCCAGAGGCGGAGAGAGGGGAGGCTGCAGCGCGGAGCTGAGGGTGCGGAAAGTGCCTGGAGCGGTTTGGTGAGGCGCGGGTGCACAACAGGTAGGACGAAAGGAAAGGGAAGGGAAGGGAAGGGAAGGGAAGGGAAGGGAAGGGAAGGGAAGGAAGAATAGGGAAAGGGAAAGGGAAAGGGAAGGAGGGAGGGAGGGAGGGAGAGAGAGAGGGAGGGAAGGGAAGGGGGCACCGAGGGAGGGAGGGAGGGAAGGGAAAGGGAGGGGGACCGGAGGGAGAGAGGGAGGGAAGGGAAAGAAGCAGGGATGGAGAGTGGGAGGGAGGGAGGAAAGAGAGAGGGAGGTAGGGAGGGAGTGAGGCAGGAATGGAGGGAGGGAGGAAGGGAGGGAGGGAGAGAGAAATGGAGAAAGAGAGGCAGGAAGGGTGGAAAGGAGGAAGGAACGGAGGAAGGGAGGGAGGGAAGGAAGGAAGGAAGGAAGGAAGGCAAGACAGAAAGGAAGGCAAGAAAAAAGGCAGGAAAGAAAGAAAGAAAGGAAAGAAAGGGAAGAAAATAAAGAAAGGAAGGAAGAAAATAAAGAAAGGAAGGAAGGAAAAAAGGGAGGAAGGAAAAGGAAAGGAGAAGGAAGAAAAAAAGAAGGAAGGACAGAAGGAAAAGAAAAAGAAAGAGAAGGAAGGAAGGAAAGAAAGAAAGAAAAGCAACAAAGAAAGATGGAAGGAAAGAAAGAAGGAAAGAATGAAAAGAAGGAAAGAAAGAAAAGAAGGCAGGCACGCAAGCAAGCAAGCAAGCAATTAAACAAGCAAGAAAGGCAAGCAAGCAAGAAAGGAAGCAAGGAAAGCAAGACAGGAAAAAAGGAAGGAAATGAAGGAAAAGAAAGTAATGAAAGAAAGAAAGGAAAGAAGGAAGAAAGGAATTAGAAAGGAAAAAAGAAAGGAAGGAAGAAATGAAAGAAAAAAATGAAGGAAGGAAGGAAGGAAGGAAAGAAGGACAGAGGGAAGAAAGGGAAGGAAGGGAAGAAAGGCAGAAAGAAAGGCAAGAAAGAATAGGCAGAAAGAAAGGAAGAAAGAAAGGCAGACAGAAAGGCAGAAAGAAATAATAAGAAAGAAAGAAAGAAAAGAATGAACAGAAAGAAAGAAAAGGAAGAAAAGAAAGAAAAGAAAGAAAAGAAAAAGAAATAAAGAAGGAAAGAAGGAAAGAAAGAAAAGAAAGAAGCAAGCAAGGCAGGCATGCAAGCAAGCAGGTAAGCAAGGAAAGCAAGTAAGGCAAGCAAGCAGTCAAGCAAGCAATGAAGGCAAGCAAGCAAGCAAGCAAGAAAGGCAAGCAAAAGAGGCAAGCAAGGAAGCAAGCAATGAAGGCAAGCAAGCCAGCAAGCAAGAAAGGCAAGCAAGGAAGTAATCAAGCAAGAAAGAGAAGTAAACAAGCAGGCAAAAAAAGAAAGGCAAGCAAGCAAGAAAGGCAAGCAAGCAAGCAAGAAAGCAAAGCAAGCAAATAAGCAAGCAAGAAAGGCAAGCAAGTAAACAAGAAAGCAAGGAGAGAAAGCAGTGAAACAAAAAAAGGCAAGAAAGAAAGGCAGAAAGAAAAGCAAGAAAGAAATCAAGAAAAAAAGGCAAGAAAGAAAAGGAAGAAAAAGGCAGAAAGAAAGGCAGAAAGGCAGAAATAAAAGTAGAAAGGAAGGTAGAAAGGCAGAAAGGCAAAAAGGCAGGAAGAAAGGCAGAAAAAAGGAAGAAAGAAAGAATAAGAAAGAAAGAAAGAAAAGAAAGAACAGAAAGAAAGAAAAGGAAGAAAAGAAAGAAAAAGAAAAGAAAGAAAAGAAAAAGAAATAAAGAAGGAAAGAAGGAAAGAAAGAAAAGAAAGAAGCAAGCAAGGCAGGCATGCAAGCAAGTAAGGCAAGCAAGCAGTCAAGCAAGCAAGAAAGGCAAGCAAGCAAGCAAGCAGACAAGCAAGAAAGGCAAGCAAGCCAGCAAGCAAGAAAGGCAAGCAAGGAAGCAATCAAGCAAGAAAGGGAAGTAAGCAAGCAAGCAAAAAAAGAAAGGCAAGCAAGCAAGAAAGGGAAGAAAGCAAGCAAGAAAGGGAAGAAAGCAAGCAAGAAAGGCAAGCAAGCAAGCAAGAAAGCAAAGCAAGCAAATAAGCAAGCAAGAAAAGCAAGGAAGTAAACAAGAAAGCAAGGAGAGAAAGCAAGAAAGTAAGGAAAGAAAGAAAGGAAAGAAAGAAAGGAAGAAAGCAAGAAAGAAAGCAAAGAAAAAAAAAGGTTAGGGAAGGGAAGGGAAGGGAAGGGAAGGGAAGGGAAGGGGAGGCAAGGGAAAAGGAGGGGAGGGGAGTGGAGGGGTGGGATAGGATGGGAAGGGAAGGGAAGGGAAGGGGAGGGAAGGGGAAAGGAGGAGAGGGGAGTGGAGGGATGGGAAGGGATGGGATAGGATGGGAAGGGAAGGGAAGGCATGGCAAGAGAAGGGTAAGGAAGGGAAGGTAAGGGAACAGAAAGGAAGGGAAGGGAAGGGAGGAAGTTAAGGCAATGGAAGGGAAGAAGGGAAGGCAAGGGAAGGGAAGAAGGGAAGGAAGGGAAATGTTAGAAAGCAAGGCTAGAAAGCAAGGGTAGAAAGAAATGCAAGAAAGGCAATAAAGCAAGGGAAGAAATAAAGACAGAAATAAAGGCAGAAAGAAATACAGAAAGAAAGGAAAGAAAGAAAGGCAGAGAGAAAGAAAGGCAGACAGAAAGGAGGAAAGGAGGAAAGGAGGAAAGGAGGAAAGGAGGAAAGGAGGAAAGGAGGAAAGGAAGAAAGGCAGAAAGAAAGGCAGAAAGAAAGGCAGAAAGAAAGGCAGAAAGAAAGAAAGGCAGAAAGAAAGAAAGGCAGAAAGAAAGAAAGGCAGAAAGAAAGAAAGAAAGAAAGAAAAGCAACAAAGAAAGATGGAAGGAAAGAAAGGAGGGAAGAAAGAAAAGAAGCAAGAAAGGCAGGTATGCAAGCAAGCAAGCAAGGCAGGCAGGCAAGTTAGGCAGGCAAGCAATATAGGCAGGCAAGCAAGCAAGAAAGGGAAGCAAGCAAGCAAGAAAGGCAAGCAAGCAAGAAAGGGAAGCAAGCAAGCAAGAAAGGAAGCAAGGAAGGAAAGATAGGAAAGAAAGAAAAGCAACAAAGAAAGAAGGAAGGAAAGAAGGAAAGAAAGAAAATAAAGAAGGAAGCAAGGCAGGTATGCAAGCAAGCAGGCAAGGCAGGCAAGCAAGCA
This sequence comes from Neopsephotus bourkii, assembly GCF_033783945.1. Lineage (NCBI taxonomy): Eukaryota > Metazoa > Chordata > Aves > Psittaciformes > Psittacidae > Neopsephotus > Neopsephotus bourkii. The sequence goes on from NW_026901951.1 coordinate 66,885, forward strand.
AGCAATTAAACAAGCAAGAAAGGCAAGCAAGCAAGAAAGGAAGCAAGGAAAGCAAGACAGGAAGAAAGGAAGGAAATAAAGGAAAAGAAAGTAATGAAAGAAAGAAAGGAAAGAAAGAAAGGAAGAAAGGAATTAGAAAGGAAGAAAGAAAGGAAGGAAGAAATGAAAGAAAAAAGGGAAGGAAGGAAGGAAGGAAAGAAGGACAGAGGGAAGAAACGGAAGGAAGGGAAGAAAGGCAGAAAGAAAGGCAAGAAAGAAAAGCAAGAAAGAAAGGCAGAAAGAAAAGCAAGAAAGAAAGGCAGAAAGAAAAGCAGAAAGGAAGGCAGAAAGGCAGAAATAAAAGTAGAAAGCAAAGTAGAAAGGCAGAAAGGCAGAAAGTTAGAAAGGCAGAAAGAAAGGCAGAAAGGCAGAAAGAAATAAAGGCAGGAAGAAAGGCAGAAAAAAGGCAGAAAGAAAGGCAGAAAGAAAGAAGAAGTAAGAAACAAAGAAAAGAAAGAACAGAAAGAAAGAAAAGGAAGAAAAGAAAGACAAAGAAAAGAAAGAAAAGAGAAAGAAATAAAGAAGGAAAGAAGGAAAGAAAGAAAAGAAAGAAGCAAGCAAGGCAGGCATGCAAGCAAGTAAGGCAAGCAAGCAGACAAGCAAGAAAGGCAAGCAAGCCAGCAAGCAAGAAAGGCAAGCAAGGAAGCAATCAAGCAAGAAAGGGAAGTAAGCAAGCAAGCAAGAAAAGAAAGGCAAGCAAGCAAGAAAGGGAAGAAAGCAAGCAAGAAAGGCAAGCAAGCAAATAAGGAAGCAAGAAAAGCAAGGAAGTAAACAAGAAAGCAAGGAGAGAAAGCAAGAAAGTAAGGAAAGAAAGGAAAGAAAGAAAGGAAGAAAGCAAGAAAGAAAGCAAAGAAAAAAAAAGGTTAGGGAAGGGAAAGGAAGGGAAGAGAAGGGAAGGGAAAGAAATGGGAAGGGGAGGCAAGGGAAAAGGAGGGGAGGGGAGTGGAGGGGTGGGAAAGGATGGGATAGGATGGGATGGGAAGGGAAGGGAAGGGAAGGGAAGGGAAGGGAAGGGAAGGGAAGGGAAGAGAAGGGAAGGGAAGGGAAGGGAAGGGAAGGGAAGGGAAGGGAAGGGAAGGGAAGGGAAGGGAAGGGAAGGGAAGGGAAGGGAAGGGAAGGGAAGGGAAGGGAAGGGAAGGGAAGGGAAGGGAAGCCATGGCAAGGGAAGGGTAAGGAAGGGAAGGGAAGGGAAGGGAAGGGAAGGGAAGGGGAAAGGAGGAGAGGGGAGTAGAGGGATGGGAAGGGGAAAGGAGGAGAGGGGAGTAGAGGGATGGGAAGGGATGGGATAGGATGGGAAGGGAAGGGAAGGCATGGCAAGAGAAGGGTAAGGAAGGGAAGGTAAGGGAACAGAAAGGAAGGGAAGGGAAGGGAGGAAGTTAAGGCAATGGAAGGGAAGAAGGGAAGGCAAGGGAAGGGAAGAAGGGAAGGAAGGGAAGTTAGAACGCAAGGCTAGAAAGCAAGGGTAGAAAGAAATGCAAGAAAGGCAATAAAGCAAGGGAAGAAATAAAGACAGAAATAAAGGCAGAAAGAAATACAGAAAGAAAGGAAAGAAAGAAAGGCAGAGAGAAAGAAAGGCAGAAAGAAAGAAAGGCAGAAAGAAAGAAAGGCAGAAAGAAAGAAAGGCAGAAAGAAAGAAAGGCAGAAAGAAAGAAAGGCAGAAAGAAAGAAAGGCAGAAAGAAAGAAAGGCAGAAAGAAAGAAAGGCAGAAAGAAAGAAAAGCAGAAAGAAAGAAAGAAAGAAAGGCAGAAAGAAAGAAAGAAAGGCAGAAAGAAAGAAAGAAAGGCAGAAAGAAAGAAAGAAAGAAAGAGAAAAGCAACAAAGAAAGATGGAAGGAAAGAAAGGAGGGAAGAAAGAAATGAAGCAAGAAAGGCAGGTATGCAAGCAAGCAAGCAAGGCAGGCAAGCAATGTAGGCAGGCAAGCAAGCAAGAAAGGGAAGCAAGCAAGCAAGAAAGGCAAGCAAGCAAGAAAGGAAGCAAGGAAGGAAAGATAGGAAAGAAAGAAAAGCAACAAAGAAAGAAGGAAGGAAAGAAGGAAAGAAAGAAAAGAAAGAAGGAAGCAAGGCAGGTATGCAAGCAAGAAAGGCAAGCAAGCAAGCAAGAAAGCAAAGCAAGCAAATAAGCAAGCAAGAAAGGCAAGCAAGCAAGAAAGGAAGCAAGGAAAGCAAGACAGGAAGAAAGGAAGGAAATAAAGGAAAAGAAAGTAATGAAAGAAAGAAAGGAAAGAAAGAAAGGAAGAAAGGAATTAGAAAGAAAGAAAGAAAGGAAGGAAGAAACAAAAGAAAAAAGGGAAGGAAGGAAGGAAGGAAGGAAAGAAGGACAGAGGGAAGAAAGGGAAGGAAGGGAAGAAAGGCAGAAAGAAAGGCAAGAAAGAAAAGCAAGAAAGAAAGGCAGACAGAAATGCAAGAAAGAAAAGCAAGAAAGAAAGGTAGAAAGGAAGGCAGAAAGGCAGAAATAAAATTAGAAAGGAAGGTAGAAAGGCAGAAAGAAATAAAGGCAGGAAGAAAGGCAGAAAAAAGGCAGAAAGAAAGGCAGAAAGAAAGAAGAAGTAAGAAACAAAGAAAAGAAAGAGCAGAAAGAAAGAAAAGGAAGAAAAGAAAGAAAAAGAAAAGAAAGAAAAGAAAAAGAAATAAAGAAGGAAAGAAGGAAAGAAAGAAAAGAAAGAAGCAACCAACGCAGGCATGCAAGCAAGTAAGGCAAGCAAGCAGTCAAGCAAGCCAGCAAGCAAGCAAGAAAGCAAAGTAAGCAAATAAGCAAGCAAGAAAAGCAAGGAAGTAAACAAGAAAGCAAGGAGAGAAAGCAAGAAAGTAAGGAAAGAAAGAACAGAAAGAAAGAAAGGAAGAAAGCAAGAAAGAAAGGAAAGAAAAAAAAAGGTTAGGGAAGGGAAAGGAAGGGAAGGGAAGGCAAGGAAAAAGGAGGGGAGGGGAGTGGAGGGGTGGGAAAGGATGGGATAGGATGGGATGGGATGGGAAGGGAAGGGAAGGGAAGGGGAGGCAAGGTAAAAGGAGGGGAGGGGAGTGGAGGGGTGGGAAAGGATGGGATGGGAAGGGAAGGGAAGGGAAGGGAAGGGAAGGGAAGGGAAGGGAAGGGAAGGGAAGGGAAGGGAAGAGAAGGGAAGGGAAGGGAAGGGAAGGGGAGGCACGGGGAAAGGAGGAAAGGGGAGTGGAGGGATGGGAAGGGATGGGATAGGATGGGAAGGGAAGGGAAGGCATGGCAAGAGAAGGGTAAGGAAGGGAAGGGAAGGGAACAGAAAGGAAGGGAAGGGAGGAAGTTAAGGGAATGGAAGGGAAGAAGGGAAGGCAAGGGAA